>NW_018023115.1:0-5408 GCF_002006095.1 Pseudomyrmex gracilis | reverse complement strand
GTACGGTGTCGAATAATTTCGTGTCGAATAAATCTGTGTCGAATCGAGCGGTGTCGAATCGTACTGTGGTCAATAGAGTATCACCCGATGGAGATTGCCTCCGCCGCCGTCCTCCTCCGAGTCGTCCGAGGACAACAGCTTGCCACAAAGGCGATTGCTGCGGGACCCGGAGCGACTCTTCTGCAATGCGACCCGCTGAAACTTAGCGGGACGCAGGATTGGAGAGTCACTTTTCTCCACTGGTAGGTCGACACCAGCCTTCGCAGATGCATTATCCTACGCCGCCCCTGCGGGGCAAGCGACGCTGAGCCCGTCGTTGGATGACGACAAGAGGGAGCCCGGGACGGTAACTCCCTCACGCCGGCAGCTGGAGGTCCGGTCCCCCTGCTGCGGTAAGGTTTGCTCCTTAATATTCGACATCCCATAAACTATTAAGGTTGGTTTAATTTTGGAATGGCCTTCTTCTAGGACGGTTCCCGACCAAGGGTGACGAGCCCGTCCTGCCCGGGTTTGGAATCAAGGTTTTCTTTCCCCTAGGTACATTCTTAGTCTGACCGCTCACTGAGGACCTGTCCGGCAAGGGAGATCCTGCCAGGAACCGAAGTTCCCGCCGGCATAGCTCCTCAGATCATCGTGGTACACAAGCCTGGGAACCACGTCAAGGTGGTGTACCACTCTCAGGACGGTAGACAAGACTACCCAATTATTGCTTAACCTCGGAGAAACGACTTATCCAACGTAGACTCGCATGGGTGTTAAATTTGTTTATTTTTATTTTTTAATTTTTTATCTCGAGCTAGATCGTTTCCGGGTAACGTACTCTACCGCAGTTAGTCTGCCCGGCCGTATCGAATATTACATTCGCACCCCTACTATTCTTTTACCTTTTTACCTTTACTACTTCCTCACACGTGGAGTCTAAGTCATATCCGGGTTAACTGTATGCGTCATATCCGTGTCAAACTAGAAACATCCGAGAACCAACTTTTCTAATAATGGCCGATATTATGACAATTAGTTTAACTTCAGAACCCCAACCATCTAACAAAGTTTGACCAATAATTCTTACCGAGACAGTTTACTAACTTCCTTTTCTGTTTCAGGTATCTGCCAGACTATCCCGGGAGAAATGACACATAACCCTGCCAGACAAAGTAAGTATAACAATGTACTAACCCTACTTACCACTCTTCTTTTCCAGGTCAGTTTTCCTTAGAGTGAATAGTCAATTAATGCAGTTACACCCATAATTACCAGGTTAGGTTTTACGAGTTAGTATCTAACTGTCCAATTATTGCTCATACTTAACCAGATCAATGATTAAACCAAACCAAGCTTGCTTACAGAGTTACAGCCATAATTACGCACTGTTTCGCAAATAAGTGTTTCTTTTAACACTGACAAATGTCAGTTTGGTGAGTAGACCCCCTCTACTTGGGTCATTCTAAATAATAAAACTAAAATAAACTAAAAGAACGTTTTAATTAAAAATTGGGCGTTTTGCACCCCGGACCTGTACTCCTAACTAGAACTAAACACACGGAATACAGTCCGCTCTAAAAAAAAACATCTGTTGATTTACAGTCACAAACGTGTTCAGAGTTATTCTCAACACTCCACATCGCCGCTTGAGACAGTGTCACCACGGTGCACGGCCTCCTTGACCCCTGGATCCTCATGACAGGCGGATGCGACCTCTGAGACCGTCGGTTGCAAGGATGTCCGGCCAAGGTGAATGTTCACACACTCTGTTTACTTTCCTTTCATTTTAACTATTTTACTACTCCCTCATACGTGGAGTCTCAGGCACAATCCAAGTTGTGGGCATTATACACCCCGATAACAAATCTCCTAAAAAACAACATAAAACAAACTTACACATCGGATCCGTCACTCGCTGTGTTAAAAAAAAAATGAAACATCTTTGATTATACTGTATCTTGACTTTTATTCTCTTTATTCGGATTCAGGTGTTGGAGTCCTCGGCTGCTCTTTTTCCTGGCTTGCCCTTGTCAGTGCGGCGTTAAACAGCGCATCTGTTTCCGAGCCCGGCTGGCAAAAAATTGGGCTCAAGGTTGCTGGAGTCACCTTTCCGAATGTGGGGATATCCCTTCCGGACGACGGTGACAAGGATAGGGTTAGGTTGTGACCGGACGGTTAAGCCGTTTAACTGACTTTTACGGTCGCCACCTGCTTTCACCGCTAAGCAGGAAGGATACAGCCTTTTTGGTCTGTTTCAGAAACGGACTCACCAGATAGACGAACATCCGAATCTGCCGCCTTTGCCTTTGGATCCCCTTCGATTCTGGACCCTGGACGACTGGATTGGACAACGGACCACTGGTACGTCCCAGATTTTAACCAAGTTCAAGTCGTGAGAATGAACCACACACTGAGTTTATGGTTATACTGTTTATAAACTGTTTATTAACACTTGTTAAAAAGAAATAACAATTTTCTTGTGTTACAGGATATATAAATATACAACGCGTTATTAACAACCGGTCCTTCCGGTGTCGCGATATACATCACTTTTAGCGAGACGATGTTTCTACGTCCGATACTATAGGCAAGGGGTAAGTAATACGATTGAGCGCTTTGATTTCGATATCTTGCATTGTTATATCAGCTATTATTGGAGATAGTGGTGAACCCATGGGGGAACCGAAAATTTGTTTGTAAATAACATTGTTGAATGAGAAATACGTTGACGACATTACAAATTTTATCGCATCAATAAATTCATGTTGATCAATTTTTGTGTGTATCTTCGTATTACTTACCCCTTGCCTATATATTTCAAATACGTGGATGATATCTTGATAGCATTACCGAAAGATAAAGTGGATAATACGGTTACTATTTTTAACTCTTTCCACCCGAGACTACAATTTACACATGAAATACAAACAAGCGAAGGTATCAGTTTTCTTGACTTACGTATTAACCTGAGTAACAACGTTGTAATTTGTGACTGGTATCAGAAACCAAAAAAAAAAAAACGTTTTCAGGTAGATACCTTAATTTTTTATCTCAGAATCCAATTTCTCAAAAACTTGGTATTATATGTTCTCTAGTGGACAAAGCTATTTTTTTATCTAATCCGACATATCACCAAAAAAATCTTATCAAATGTATCAATATTTTAATCGACAACAATTACCCTTTGCCATTTATTTTTAAAATTATAGAAGGAAGACTGGTATCCTTATTTACACACAAACTCAACAAAACTGGATTGTCTCGTGCTGATGATAGTGTTAATAACGACAAATCTGTTAGTTATTTTGTAATTCCATATGCCTCCATAAATACGTCATACAAAGATTTTTTCAATGACACAGACAAACAAATTAGATTAGCATAGAGGAATTTATTTCAATTAAATAAATATATTAAAACACACAAAGATGTTATACCAACAAATAATAAAAAAAACGTCGTCTACAACATCCCTTGCGGAAGTTGTAGTTCTAATTACGTGGGTCAAACAAAACGACAATTGAAAACAAGACTCAAAGAACACCAATACTCTGTTGCTTCTCACCAACGTAATTCTGTCGTATCTGAGCATTGTCTTAGCACGGGACATTCCTTCAATTGGAGCTCATCTAAAGTTTTAGACAATGAACCTAACTATTTTAAAAGACTGACTTCTGAAATGTTGCATATTAAACTGCATCCAAACAGCATTAATGTTATGCAGGATACCGAATTGTTATATGACTCTTATCTCCCCTTTTTGAATAACATTGCGTAGTTAATTCATCTCTCGACAGATGGATCTGTGACATGTATTTGTAATGTTAGCCTGGATTTGAATTTCCTCAGTTGAAAACTCTCTGACGCAAACAACACCTGTGTGTCATTTGAGTGTTAAATCTGAGAAAATTCAAATGCAAGGTACGTTGACAGATTGATTTTCTGTTTTTATTGTTACTTACACTTTTGTTATCAATGTTAGGCCACCAATTTGTTATTTTTTTTTCTTAATTTTTTTTGTATTTTTTATTTATATTTAATCAGCAATCCACTGAAGATGACTGAAATATATTAGTCAAAACGTCTGGACAAACAATATTGTGATTATTTTACTGCATTCCATCCTGCAACCGGTTCTTACAGCCCTTTGATTATCTCGAATTTGATAATTCTAACGAACCTGAGGACTTCTCTTGTTTTATTATATAATTCAATTTTTCGTAAGGGTTAGGACCCTAAAACTATTGAATTATTGATGTCACTCGCCTAAACGCCTAATCTAAAGAAGAATAGTACGTACGCGCAGTCTCAGCAATACTTCAATTTTTTATGAGGGTTAGGCTTGACGATGACAGTAGTGTAACTAGTCCGGGTCTAAGCCATGAGCTCCGAGGGGGGGTGCGGGGTATGACGTCACAGGGGGAGGGGTGACGTCATACGGAGGGGAGGGGGTATGACGTCACAGGGAGGGGTAATGACGTCACAGGGGGAAAGGTGACGTCACTATGACGTCACGCGAGGGCGTGGCTCTGACGTCACAGGATATGACGTCACTATGACGTCACGCGGGGGAAGGGAGTATGACGTCACAGGGGGAGGGGTGACGTCACTATGACGTCACGCGGGGGCGTGGCTCTGACGTCACAGGATATGACGTCACAGGATATGACGTCACGCAACATTATGGCGACTTCACACGCGGTGGGCTTCGTTATGACGACTTCACACGTGGCAATATGGCGGTTCGACAAGATGGCGTCACAGAATATGACGCGGCGGGCACCGGTATGGCGGCTGCAATATAGCGGCGACAATATGGCGACTTCAATGTATGTACTATTTACTATATGCATGGTATATACTTCTTAATGCTGTACGACAATACCGCGTCTCCAAGATGTATATATTTACGTTTTGGCACATATGTACATTTTTATATAACAGAAATATGAAAAAACATGCTTAGAACAACTATGTATTTTGTACGTATGTTATTTATTCGCACCTACTTATTTCACGCAGTATGTAACCTTATACGCAGTGCGCGCAAAGTTGCATAGTTGCAGTTTTTAGCGAGAGCGCGCAAAGTTGCGGAGTTGCAGTTTTTCAGCGAGAAAGACGTANTATTCACTTTTTATTTAAGTTTTTATTCATACATACATATTATTTACATGCGTCGCACATAATATCTTTTAAAGCAAATTTACGAAATTCTTGTATTTATTTATGTTGTATTTGTTGTAGTTATTATATTTAGTGTGTCTTATGTAGTATATATGTATATTTATAAGAAAAATCGGGAATTGGATTGGAGCAAAGGTTGCACATTAAAAAATGCATAAGTGTACAATAACAGACAATTTACTCGTTTTCATTATATAAAAACAAACTGTATAACAATTTATCAAAAAGATATAATATAAAAA
>NW_018023114.1:10307-15325 GCF_002006095.1 Pseudomyrmex gracilis | reverse complement strand
ATAGAATATTTTAGACCTAGAATAGGTTTTTTGTGCGTCCTCATTTAGGATAACTTTGCGTGTACAAATCGAATCTGACTTCGGGTCTGTTTGATGGTTAGAGTACATAATAATAATAATAATAATAATAATAATAATAATAATAATAATAATTCTCCTTTTGTACCTCGCACACTGGTGTAACGTTTAGTTGATTTTGCATTATTTTGATTACTGTTGGTTATCACTGCTCACCCTACGTCACTTCATCTCAAAAAACGATGAAGGTGCACACGAGTGCACACTCGTCATTTCCTGTTACTCCGGTGTAATAAAGAAGGGGCACACGAGTGCACACTCGTCATTTCCTGTCATTCTAAAAGTACGAGGAAAGTGCACACGAGTGCACACTCGTCATTTTCTGTTATTCCGGTGACGAAGGAGGTGCACACGAGTGCACACTCGTCATTACCTATTGTTCCGTAGACGAGAAAGGCTGCACACGAGTGCACACTCGTCATTTCCTGTCATTCTAAAAGTACGAGGTAGGTGCACACGAGTGCACACTTATGACTACCTGGTGCTGGGTACTACGGTGAGAACGGTGCAATAAAGATTGCACGCTTCTTTGTTGTATCTATTCCTAAGCTTCCATCAGCCAGAGGTCCCGGCTCCGCAAAGGAGGCGGCGGACCCAACGTAGAGGCAGGAAGAACCACCTGTGGGCTTTTCCAAGAGCCTACGCGCGCACTAAGTTTTTCTACTCCGCGGTGCTTGACACTACCCGTGCCCATGTGACCAGTACGGAAGGACGCGCCGCGAACCCTCGCACGACAAATACAGTGGAACGCGCCGTTACCCGGATCCCGCAAATTATTGGTAATGACAGGTTTACGGGGCAGATTACGATCACCTGACCCACATAGAGTTTGATTCCGATTACCCGTGGTAGGACTGTTCACCAGGCTACGGTTTTCCCGACGGATCCACGGTTTTGGGTGTACGTGGAAAAGCGACGCAAGGTGTTGTACCCAACTCGGAAATTCATTCACGAGCATCGATCTAACCGGGCGCCGTCAACAAAGGTCTCGTGCGGAAAACAGTAACCAGCAATGTACACTTAGCACACATAGGCCCACTTATGTGCATCAGACAATCGCCACCTCGTAGTAAACCCGGCGAGTATATCGAGTTGACGGAAGCGTATGATTTCTTGCAGAAGTACAACCTTGGCCGATGCCGGCTGGTGGCACAGAACTATCTTAACTTGTTAAACAACAATATCTACTGTACGTGTTGTACCCACAAAACGGACGACGTCCTGATACCCGAGGCTGTGATAAGCCACAGTATCTCGATCGGGACCCAGTCCGCGGATGTGTTGTGCGCCAGGTGCTCGCGAAATTTAACGATATATCGACCGGTAAAAAAGTGCGTGAAGTGCCACTTTGCTTACATCGATTTTATCGCGGAACACACCGACGATTTTTATACGCTCTAGGACCCTACGGTATACATAATTGACGGCCCTTCGATTTAATCCGGAACAGACGACCTACACCAGCTCCCGGTCATATCTTCATCCTCCGTCCCGATAAACTCTCAGGGTTGACCAAAAAAAAAGGACGTACGTCCAGTAGGTGTAAACGGCCGCAGGACCGTGACCCGGTCTCTGGGACGTAACTCCTGTTATGTTTTTCTGCGGTTTTTTTCCCGATATCCTCAGTAATTCACACCGCTGCCACCAAATTTTTATCTCTTTATGTTCCGTCCAAGTGCGCAAAGTGACGGTCCGACAACACCGTTTACACTTGCTGAACGTACGTTCTCCATTTTTGGTCAACCGACTGAGCCTTACCGGGGCGAAAAATGAGGATTTTGGTCGGGAATTGATGACTGGACTGACAGTTACTGATTGTTATTTGATTACCGATCGTTACAGACTGCGGTTTAATTATCGACAATTACCGACTGTGTGATTACCGACAGTTACCGACAATTATAGACAATTGCCTGATTAACGTCAGTTACCGATTGTCTCTTGGATCACCGACCGCTACTTTATTACCGATGTACTTACAGACTTAGTTACCGAGAGAATTACCGACTTATGTATTCTCCAAAATAGCGAAATTACTTATTCTTAGTTCTCTTTTCTGAATACAACATCTTTCGTCTTTTCTCTGTATATACTATAACTCGCGGGTCTGATGGCGGAATTGTTGCCGAGTATACCAACCTTGAATTGCTGAGTTGTATTAACTTCCACCTTGGTCTAATAATAATGCGATGATTCCCTACGTTTGTTATACTTGTTATAAGTAACGCACGGAAAGGACCTAGCAAAATGTTCTCCTGTATTTTTTNAACGCGGAAGTCTGTTCACGTCGCGTCCTGCCGTGTTTGTCGACCGGGTGTTGGTTGTCTCTAAGTATAACGGGTCGAGTTGTCCATCACGCGCGTAATTCTTTAATAAATTTCTTAACTGATAGTTTCTGCTTCCCCGACGCGTGCGACGTTTTCTCTGGCGGGCTGGAGTACCTGGATGGTGTGTCTTTTAGGAACAGATACACAGAATAAGCATGCAATCAAGTCGCACCTCTAACACTCTTATATCTTGAAAGAAGGTGACAAGCGTGCACTTGTAAGCACCTTTCTTGTCTACGGAACATAAGAAAACGACAAGCGTGCACTCGTGAGCACCTTTTTTGTCGACAGAATGAAAGGAAATGACAAGCGTGCACTCGTGAGCACTTTTCTTGTCTACAGAACAAAAGGAAACGACAAGCGAGCTCTCGTGAGCACCATTCTTGTCTACGGAATGGAAGGAGACGACAAGCGTGCGCTCGTGACGCACCTCTCTTGTTTTAAGTATAGGACTGACGCGTGAGAAGCCAGAATTTACCTAATATGTTACGTTCCAGAAGCCGGGTCGCGGTCTTGCGGCCGTCTACACCTGCCGGACGTACGCCCTCCTTTTTTAATCACCCCTGAGGCTTTACCGGCCCGGAGGATGAAGATATGACCGGGAGCTGGGATAAAGTGTCACGTCCGTAGACATGGTGAGTCCCGGTTGACCCGATTTACCTTTTTCTTTTTTTCTCTTTTTTTTCTTCTTATCTTATTTTATTACCAAGTATTGTCAGTAGTATCTCCCATTGTCAAGCGTCTGCAAAGACGTTAAACTACGGTCCAAACCATTGTGTCATCACTTAAACTTAAGAATTTACTACTCCGAGTCGCGTTTTTGTACCTACCAATTTTGCAAGTGTCGTTTTCACTGTTGTTTTGCATTCATTATGTTCATATAACTGCTTTTAACGTATACTACACGTTTTGTTAGCTTACAAGTAAAATTTATCTGTTGTAATCTCTGACAAAATCTGATTGGTCGTTTTCCTAGTAACAACCAATCTGATTGGTCAATGATTTTATCGTGGATTTTGACTTGTCAAGTCCTTGTAAGTCATTTCCCGTAATTTTTTTTTTACAAATCGGCCGAGAAGTTAGTTAAAAACCCGTAACATCATCGGATTGGTCAAGACAGTTTTTTGTCAATTCTAAGTTTCTAGACGCCTACAAGTCGCAACAACTGTTGCCTCCTTCACAATTCGTTCAGGAAATTGGTCACAATTAGTAAAACCATATAATTGGCTGATTGCCTGGTGACAAACAACCTGATTGGCTGAAGTGCAAAAACTTGCCGTACTAATTGACACAGCACGTAGCAAGTACGCCAAGTTAGCCTTCTCTTGAAATTCATGTTTTAAACCATTGAAAGAAGAAAAAGAAATCTCACTGGTTAACCAGGTTAGTAAAACGCGTTTGATTGGTCAATAAGTTTTTTGCAATTGTTAGACTCTCTAAACGCCTGCAAGTAGGGTCCACTAAATCTTTCTCGTTAGTACGTTCAGAAAAATGGTCAAAAAATCGAGAAACGATTTGATTGGTCAGTAGCTTTATCTCTTCTTTTAGCTCCTTACACCCGTGTAAATACCACCCGGTAAGTTTCGTTCAAAAATCACTTTAAAAACCCGGTTAGAAATCAAAAGGTGTTCTGATTGGTCAAAAGAGTCTTCCTTAAAAACACCGCCTTTAGGTTTTGCGCTTCTTGACCATAGCATGTAAACTTCGAATAAATGCGAGTACAGTAAAATAAGCCGTAAGACACAAAGTTAAGAGATAACTCATGCCGGTAACAGGTTCTACTAATACCTACTGTTCCTTTCAAATACCAGAGTTGGTAATATTACCAGTACCATCATTGTACCATCATTGTATCCTTAAACGTTTGCCACGGTCGGTAAATTAACACTTGCCAAAAACCAAGTTTCCGAGTAATTTATTACCCCGCATGAGTTATCATCATGTTTCTGTTATCGTTAAGAGGGTACTGGAGCCCGGCTTGTAAACTGGATAAAGACCTGTAAACCGATGTCTTTATAACCTAAATTTCTTTATTTTTTAATTTTATTTACTGCACAACATTAAAAGCGATTCTACAGAAGCAAATAAATATACAAAACTATATAAAGCTTTTGAAAATGGGTATATAATGCTTTTTTGAGCTTGGTTTTCATAATTTTATAATGATAGTATATGGTATCAAATACACATCATCACAATATTACATTTTGTGCATCAATTAGACAACCAAATTATATTCTGAGTGTTTCAGTAGATTGTTTTGTGTCGTACGTATTGCTGTAGTTCACTGTTAATACGTACATAAACTTAGAAATAATTTTATATACATGAATATATGGTGAGGCTATAGAAGAAAACTGTATAAGAAAAAATTTATGCTGAATTTTGACATTCCAAATGTTACGTCCTGGGGACTCCACGGGCCCCTTTTTCTTGCAACGTGACGCGCCGACATACAATAAATTCCTTTTTTTCAATAAATAACACGAACGGACTCGGACTTCGACGCGATAGACGCGCAAATAGAAATCGTGTCGACGCCCGAAAACAATAAACCGAGCCTAGCCACGATCTTAAAAATTCCTTCGTAGACAATAGCAAACAGAAACTTTT
>NW_018023114.1:2592-8702 GCF_002006095.1 Pseudomyrmex gracilis | reverse complement strand
TAAAGAACAACAGCAAACTCTTAGCATAATTTACTTATTTCTGTAGAAGCATTTTGGATTTGATGCAGTAAATACGGCACAAAACGAAATATTAAAACGTCGATTTACAGGTCTCTATAGTCGGTATCCAGTACCCTCTTAATCATCAGTTTAGTAACTCAGATCAGAACCAGGCGGCAACCCGTAAGTTGCAAAATTAGTATTCCAGAAACTAAAAGAGATACAAAAAAACGGTTTGCACCATCGTCTTCAGCGTAAAAAACTGCACAATACCAGTGTGCTTTGTCTAACTATTGTTGTTAACCAACGATTGTTTAAATAATTAAATTTATCAATTTTTTGTTCCGTGGTATTTTGCATCTAAATAATAGAATAAAGAATTATACAACCGTTTTTCGGCAGCTTTTCCGGTTTGCAAAATATTTAAATTGTTTATTTTCACTCATGGNCATAATGTACAAACCAGTGGAAAAAGGGTTTCTGTAAAATTAGTTTTGCCCTAGCTGTCTTAGTTCTCGAGATATCCTAAAGTTACAATATCGACAATGTGTCATTAAACACAGCATGTGTCACTAAACAAAATGTTTATGTTTGTCAAAAATTATCTTGACAAATTCCGGGACTTTTCGGGAACTTTTCACCTCCCCGGTGGTGGCTACTGCTGTTAGTATGATTATTTATGTTATGAATTAATTATTATTACCGCATGTTTTTATTAATTAATTCTACATTATTTTAATACTTTGTATAATTCTGCCATAATAAAATTAAATTCTGCTTTATTATTCTAACCGCATATATATATATTGTCCTGTATAATAGTTAAACAATTTGCATTATTAGCGTTTTGTACATTAGTTCAGTAGTCTTAAATGTACATTTACCCTTTTAATTAATATTTAGGTAATTTAGGCAAAACGTTGGAAATTATTCTGTAATATTCGTGCGCAAAGTGTTTCCACGGCAAAGTTTGCTTGTGAGAGGCCAGAGTCACTGGCTTGACCGGGCTAACGGCCCGAAGTAAAGATAAGGCACGCGCCGAAAAAAGGAACGCGTAAGACCGCGGACCGTTGGCGGCCGCGGGACCGTTGACCAAGAGCCAGTGACCGCTGGACCCGTGCGACTGCGCAGCGTCAGCGTATTTAGGACGCTATATAAACGACCGGAGCGACCGGTCCGGACACACAGTTTGTCTCTGAGATTCATCCTGTTCAGTTCGCTTCGCGAAAAAGTCAGTTCGGAATAATTCTTTCCAGTTAAGACTTAGAATATTTTAATTTTTTTGTGTTGGAACTTAAAATATTTTTATTACTTCCAGTTAGTACTTAGAATATTTTAAGTTTTTCGTGTCAGAATTTAGAATATTGTAATTACTTTCAGTTAGAACTTTAAATATTTTACATTTATCGTTTCAGGACTTAGAATATTTTAATTACTTCTAGTTAGGACTTAGAATATTTTAATGGTTTTCGGGTCGGGACTTAGAATATCTTAATTTTTTTTTGTCACAACTTAGAATATTTTAATTACTTCCAAGGTAGAACTTAGAATATTTTAATTTTTTTGTGTCGGGACTTAGGATATTTCTGTCATTACGAACAGGGACTTAAAATATTTCACGACGTTCGGATTTAGAATTAAACTATTATGGTAACAATGTTGTAGTATTGATAAGTTTTTTTAATTTTAGAACGGGTGTTTTTTTTTGTTTATAAAAATATACATTGTTACGTCCCAAAGGCCGGGTCACGATTCTGCGGCCGGTTACACCTGCCGGACAAACGTCCTCCTTCTTTGGTCAACTCTGGGGCTTTACCGGGACGGAGGATGAAGATATGACCGGGAGCTGGGATAGCATCTTCTGTTCCGGATTAAATCAAAGGGCCGTCAATTATGTATACAGTGAAGTCTTCAAGCGAATAAAAATCGTCGGTGTGTTCCGCGATTAAAGCAATGTAGGCAAAGTGGCACTTCTCGCACTCTTCTACCGGTCGATATATCGTTAAATTTCGCGAGCACTTGGCGCACAACACATCCGTGGGCTGGGTCCCGATCGAGATACTGTAGCTTATCACGGCCTCGGGTATCAGGACGTCGTCGGGCTTGTGGGTACACCACGTACAGTAGATCTTGTTGCTTAACAGGTTAAGATAAGCCAATACCACCAACCGGCATTGGCCAAAATTGTACTTCTGCCAAAAATCGAACGCCTCCGTCAACTCGATATNCTCGCCGGATTCACCGAAGGGTGGCGATCGTCCGATGCACATAGGTGGGCCTATGTGTGCTGCATGTGTGTCGCTGGTTACTGTCTTCTACACGGGACCTTTGTTGACGGCGCCCGGTTAGACCGATGCTCGTGAGTGGATCTCCGAGTGGAATACAACACCTTGCGTCGCTTTTACATGTACACCCGGAACCGTGGATCCGTCGGGGGAGACCGTAGCCTGGTGAACAGTTCTACCGCGGGTAATCGGGATCAACCTCTACGGGGGTCGGATAATCGAAATCCGTCCCGTGGACCACTTGTTACTAATAATTTGCGAGACCCGGTTAACGGCGCGTTCCACTGTACTTGTTGTGTGATTACCGACAGTTACCGATTGTTGCCTGATTACCGACAGTTACCAACTGTTGCCTGATTACCGACAGTTACGGACTGTTTGTTACTGTGTTTGTCGAACGAGTGTTGGTTGTTTCTAAAGATTACAAATCGAACTGTCCATCACGCGCGTAATTCCTTAACAAATTTCTCAACTGATAGTTTCTGCTTCCTCGACACGTACGACGTATTTGCTGGTGGGTAGAATACCTGGATGGTGTGTCTCTTGGGAACAAATACACGGAGTAAGCGTGCAATCAAATCGCACCTCTCTCACTCTTACATCTTGAAAGGAGGTGACAAGCGTACTCTCGTAAACACTTTTTTTGTCTACAGAACAGAAGGAAATGACAAGCGTGCTCTCGTGAGCACTTTTCTTGTCTTCAGAACGGAAGAAAATGACAAGCCTGCTCTCGTGAGCACCTTTCTTGTCTTCAGAACGGAAGGAAATGACAAGCGTGCTCTCGTGAACACCTTTCTTGTCTTCAGAACGGAAGGAAATTACAAGCGTGCTCTCGTGAGCAACTTTCTTTTCTACAGAACGGAAGAAAACGACAAGCGTGCTCTCGTGAGCACTTTTCTTGTCTACAGAACGAAGGGAAATGACAAGCGTGCTCTCGTAAGCACATTTCTTGTCTTCAGGATAGGACTGACGCGTGAGAAGCCAGAATCTAACTAATACCTAAATAATTTAATTAGAATTAAAAAAACAAGAAGTGCGTATACATATATTTATGTATAAATGTATGTATATAAGTATAAACAAAAAAAAACACCCGTTCTAAACTTAAGGAAACTTATCAATACTACAACATTCTTACCATAATAGTTTAATTCTAAATCCGAACGTAATGAAATGTTTTAAGTCCCGGTTCGTAATGACAGAAACATCCTAAGTTCCGACAAGATGAATTTAAAATATTCTAAGTTCTAACTGGAAGTAAGTAAAATATTCTAAGTTCTGTCACGAAAAAATTGAAATATTCTAAATTCTAACTGGAAGTAATAAAAATATTCTAAGTTCCGACACAAAAAAAGTATAATATTCAAAGTCCTACCTAGAAAGAATTATTCCGAACTGACTTTTTCGCGAAGCGAACTGAACAGGATGAATCTCAGAGAAAGACTGTGTGTCCGGACCGGTTGCTCCGACCATTTATATAGCGTCCTAAATACGCTGCACGGGTCCAGCGGTCACTGGCTCCTGGTCAACGGTCCTGCGGCCGCCACGGTTTGCGGTCTCACGCGTTCCTTATCTCGGCGCGTGCCTTATCTCTACTTCGGGCCGTTTGCCCGGTCAAGCCAGTGATACTAGCCCCTCACAAGCGAACTTTGCCGTGGACACGACTTCGGACACGAATATTACAAAATATTGTAGAACGTTTTGTTTAAATTACCTAAATATTAATTAGAAGGTTAACTGTACATTTAAGTCTACTAAATTAATTTACACACCGCTAATAATGCTAATTGTTTAACTATTATACAGGACAATAGATATATATGCGGTTACAATAATAAAGCAGAATTCAAGTATTATGGCAGAATTATAGAAACGTAACTTATAGAAAATATTATAATAATGTAGAAGTAATTAATAAAGCCATGCGGTAATAATAATTAATTCATACCATAAATAATCATACTAATAGCAGTAGTTACCACCGGGGAGTTGAAAAGTTCTCGAAAAGTCCCGGAATTTGTCAAAATAACTTTTGATGAATATAAACGTTTTGTTTATTAACACATGCTGTGTTCAATGACACATAGTTGATAATGTAAATTTAGGATATCTCGAGAACTAAGACAGCTATGGCAAAACTAAATTTACAGACACCCTTCATCCACTTATTTGTACATTATGGCGATGAGTGAAAATAAACAATTTAACTATTTCGCGAACCGTAAAAGTTACCAAAAAACGGTGTTTCGTTCCTTCGTTCTATTACTTAGATGCAAACTACCACGTAATAAAAAGTTGCTAATTTTAATTCCTTAAACAATTGTTTGTTAACAACAATAGTTAGACAATAGTTAGACAATATTAATACAATAATGCTAATTTACAAATACACTAATCATACACACACACATATGACACATAATATTATAATTACTTATGTGTAATTATATTATACTAATTTTTTATTACAAATTAAACAAACAATACACTTCTTGTACAAATAAAAATAACAACTATATTTTGTTATATATTTTTAACAATATTTTGTTGAGCAAAGAACTTGCATCAAATTTTGTTTGCGGAACGAATATTCTTGTGCGAACACGTTGAAAATGTTGCGAAAGGCCTTTGGTGATCAAACTATGGCACAAAAAAACGTTTATAAGTGGTACAACAAGTTCAAAGCGGGCCGAGAACGCGTTGAAGACGAACCACGCTCTGGACGACCATCAACGTCTACCGACGAGAGCCACGTCCAAAAAATCAAAGATTTGGTGCTTGCAAATCGTCGAGTGACAATCAGAGACCTCGCTGATAATGTTGGAATATCATTTGGCTCAGCCCAAACCATTTTGAAGGATGTTTTGTGTCTTAAACGCGTAAAGTCTCGATTGGTGCCAAAATCGCTCAATTTTTTGGAAAAAAAGCGTCGCGTTGATGTTTGTGAAACTTTGCTGTCTGAATATCAGGACCACTTGAAATGCATCATTACTGGAGACAAGACTTGGATTTACGCATACGACCTTGAAACCATCGACCAATCCAGCAAATATCGTGCAAAAGGTGAAGCAAGACCGAAAAGACCACGGCAAAGTCGATCGAAAATCATGGTTATGTTGACAGTTTTCTTTGATTATCGTGGTGTGGTGCACTATGAATTCTTTCCGCCGGGCCAAACTGTCAACAAAGAATATTATTTGAACGTTATGCGTCGTTTGCGTGAAGCTATTCGTCTGCAACGGCCGGAATTATAAGCGAACAACTCTTGGTTCCTTCATCACGATAATGCAGCGGCTCACACTGCATTGGTTCTTCGCGACTTTTTTGCCAAAAACTCGACTCATATCGTTCCGCAACCATCGTATTTGCCTGATTTGGCTCCGTGCGACTTCTGGCTATTCAGCAAACTCAAAAGGCCAATGCGGGGACGCCGTTTTGACACGATTGAAGAGATAAAAACCGAATCGAAGAATGTCTTGAAGGCTATACCGAAAAAAGACTATTCCGACTTTTTCGAGGACTGGAAAAAGCGTTGGCATAAGTGCATTGTATCTGGGGGGGATTACTTTGAAAGGGATAAAATTGATTTGGATGAATAAATAAAGAATTTACATTTTATAAACAAACTCACCTTACTTTTTGATCACAGTAGTACGTAAGGACATACATGTATGATTGAGAATAGTCCGAAAACGCGTATATCCCATATGAACTAAAAGTAATGAACATAGATATACTACTTGTATTAGCATTTATCATTATGTGAAATATAGTGGTTTTCAACTTTTACCTCGTGAACTCGAAGAGATATCCAAAAACTAACTT
>NW_018023114.1:0-1642 GCF_002006095.1 Pseudomyrmex gracilis | reverse complement strand
GTTTAGAAATTTGTTTCCTAAGTCGGTAAAATAACGACAAACAATTCTGATTGATCAAACAGAAAAACTGGGAAAAAAGACCAGAAGTCGCGCTGTACTTGTTAGTCCGGCCTTAAGCAAGAAGCTTATGCTTAAAGAATCACTCGAAGATCGATCTTTAGAGTAGAAACTTTCTGATTAGTCGAAAGATTCCCTAGAACGATCTGATTGGCTGAAACAGGTTTCGTCAAGCAAAGGCTGCCGTAAAAAACGCTGTAAAAACTAGATGGTAAACTTAGAGCACCTCCACTCGTCACCAGTACCACCAGTTTGTTTAGACAAAATGGCTGCTGGAATTGATAAATTACCACCATCAAAACGTCGGTGTTCCGAACAAATTGTCGGTAACCAGGTGTTACCATCGTAAAGAGTAAGACCTTGTTTATGCGGGCAATAACCGTTAACTTATGCCGGAACCAATAAAGTTCAACTATAGGATTTTAATACTTCTGTTTATACGCATTCGGCAATTTTGTATAAAGAGAAGCATTGAAATCCTATAGTTAAACTCTACCGGTTCTGACATAAATTAAAGATTATCACCCGCATAAACAAGGCCTAAGCTGTACTCGGTAAGGCACCATCCTTAAGTCCCTAAAAAATTAGCGTTTCAAACTGCAAAATATCAGTCAGGTCAGAAGTTCCAAAAATTGTTATTTAACAATTCGTTATTTAAATAATAAAAATTATTAACTTTTAAGTCTGCAGTAGTTTGCAACCAAGTGTTAGAAGTACAAATCAAAAACCCATTTCTTCTTAACTCTTACGGTTCTCGAGATATTCTAATTGTTTACTTTCACTAATTATCAGTAGTTAAGTGGCANCAAGTTGAAAGTACCTGTAAAATTGGTTTTCCGCTATTTCTGCTAGTTCACGAAATACCAACAGAAAACCACTAAGTCGCGTTAGGTACGTCACACCTGAGTAAGTAACATGTATATATAAGTTTCTTACCTCCATTGCTAAAACCCTTAGTTTTCAGAAATTTCTCAAACCCGAAAACACACAGACAATATATCTGTATACTATACATGTACTCACAAAACCATAAGGGAAGATCCTTTGCATGCAAATCCTATGTATCTAGTATATCTATATATATATAATTAATTTCAGTCTTCGCGCTTAGGCGTATTGGTACAACGTGTGTAGCATAATAAAGCGTACGTAGCGTATATAGTATAAGGCTCTTTAATATGTAAGGTGCACGAGCACTCAGGAAATTGGCTGACGACATCCAGGCGCCGTTGAAGGTCAAAATAACATTTCTGAAGTATCCGACAAAGCGATCCCTAAGCAAAGGCGACGCGCTAGAGTCGCACCAGTAACCGTTATCTTATCTCGTAAAAAAAATATAAATTCTGCGTATTTCGCCGAAGCAAGAAAAATAAATAGTCGTAAAGAGCCGTTCGCAGGATGTGCGGATAAATGTGCGTATAAATGTAAGAATACATTTTTCTATACGCTTTCACGTGTAAATTATTTACGTGAATTTTTTGAATTGAAATTTCAATTCTAAAAATCACATACAATGCCAATTTTGCATTACATATGTGAAGGACCCCGAATACCCCCCTAATTAATTTATAAAATATTGCGAAAA
>NW_018023113.1:5491-15022 GCF_002006095.1 Pseudomyrmex gracilis | reverse complement strand
CACTCGCGCTCGCAAAAATTAAGTTGATTCAAAACGGTTCTCTAACAATTGACTGACGATTGACTAACGATTGACTCTCCAAACGATTGACTATTCCAAAGCGATTGTCTAACGATCTCGGGGGTGTGCGTCTTATATACCCTGGGGCCGCGTTATCAAGAGAAGTCGTCGCTAACGGGGGGGGTAACCCCTTGGCCTATCGGTGAGGCCGTTTCGCTTGACTAACCGAATATTTAATCTTTAACGGTTGTTCCGGCGGTCGCACCGGACACGTCGTTGTTTCTGTTGGTTGTTGATGTTGACGCTTCTCTCTCGTCGCCCCGACCCTTGGAGGTCGTATTAACCGTTGCTTTTTTTTATTTTTCGCCGTTCGTTTCAGCCTTGCTTCCTCGGTAGGTTTCCGAGTGCGGATTTCAGGTGGCGGAGGCGAATTTTTGGTGATGGGGCGGGCGAGTGCAACTGCAGTCGCCCTGCCACGTCACAATATATACAAAATATTGGATAAATTTAAATATTGTATATTCTGCATTTTGTAACAAATTTAAAAAAAAAGTGCTATAAATTTTGATTATATATATACATATGTATACATGTATATACATATATATACATATATATATAATCCAAAATTTATAGCACTTTCTTATATATATATATACATAGGGTGTTTGAGTACTTCTGTTACATTACCTCTGTTAATTTATTCAAAGTTCGAAATGCCAAGAATGTTTTATTAAAGTTTTTAAAAAACTTACTGAAAGAATTTTAAANTAATCAAATAAGGAACAACAAAATAAGTGACATTTTTTACATTATCACCTGATAATACAGTAGAATTAGTGACAGAATTTATATTTAAGTTACCAAGAAGTAAAAACTTGATTTTGTTTCTTATAGTCTTAAAAATATAATGTAAAGGATAATCATTTTTAATTAACACATTAATCATAAATTTAAATTTATTCTCTTGGAAACAAAAGTCACATATTAACATTATTCTTTTCACCATGCTAAATATAGTACTAATATTTTGTGATTTCGGATAAAACAAAGAGAAGTTGAAATATCTACCCAAACAAGTAAATTATGGTACCACTCAAAACATAATTTCTCATTCAAATTTAGAACCTTAACTTCTAAAAAATTTAACAAATTGTTGTTTTGAATTTTAATTGCAAATTGTAATGTATTATTATAATTGTTAAACATGTTTAATAATGATAATAAATAATCACAGTGTTATTAAAATAATATCTAAAATAAAAAGACGGATTGATATTTACTTAGGTAAAACTGATTTCTCAAAAATCTTGCATTACAATATCCGCAATAATCGAAGATAATGTAGAGCCCATAGTCAATCCGTACGTTTGTTTATAAATTACATTATCAAAAAAAAAAAATGTGGATGTCTATACAATATAAATAGCTCCTAAAAATTCATTTAAAAGAATTTTTGTGTTTTTTCTGATATATTTCCATCTAACATTTTCTTTTCCGTATTTATCTTTTTTGGAAGTGTTCAAATCAAAAGTTTAGACCGTTGCTTTTGAATGGTTTGTTATAAACATGTTTCTGTGTTTTGTCATTGTGAATGACAGATTTAGAAAATTAATATAAGTGGGGATATCTTTATATGTATTTACATTGTATGGATTACACGTCAGTACACAGTTTCTTTTTGGTATTCATCTTTCTATAAGGTGTGTGTTTCAACTGTGTTTAATAATGCTGTGATCTCACTTGGTTTTTATTTTGCGTAAGTTTATTTATTGTGTTTGAATTTTGTTGGTTGTTTTACAAAAAAGCTTCGCGCTTATTTATATTAAATTTTTTTTAGATTAATTTCTTTCACTGAAGAAGATTTTAACTAATGGACCAAAACGTTTGTTGTGTTTTTGAATAAAAAAAATACTGTTTTTCATACACTAACACCTTGTATTTACTACTCGTATCGATCCTTTGATTCATTTTTTGACACTTTCACAAGCGAATTACAGATTAAATTTATTAGTTTATTTTATAATGTTCATTATTTTAATATAAATTAACTACAATAAATATAACTATAATAAAGTTACTATTTGTAATTACTATTATAAATATAAAATTAGAGAATATCTTATAGTATACAAGATTTATTAAACCTATAATTATAAACATCTTATTTATAAATTATTCACAGCATTTGCATAAATATAATTACCATAATATCTTATTTTATATAATGTAAACATTTACTATAAAATTCTAATTAATATTAATTATAGATAATAATATTTAATTAAAAATAATGAAAAAAAATCATGATGCTATTAATATATATAAAATAAAAATGTAAAACGTATATTATTTATTTTATTAAATTAGGAAATAAATATTCTACTTAAGTAATTACGCAATGTATTAAGTTAAGTAGAATATAAATTAAATTTTTATTCAATAATTAGTTTTGTAATTATAATATAGATAAAAATTAACTTTTAATAATACTGTCAGTATTAATATTATTAATAATATGTTTATATGTAAGTATGTATAGTAAGTTATTATGAGAAAAAATTAATGCCAGCAATTGCTGTTAAACTAACTTCTTTAAATTAAATAATGATTAGTTGTGTAATGATTAAACATATTGAATAAAGTTAGAGATTTTATGGTTAGTAAAATATTTATTATAAAGGTCTTAGACTATCAGGTTTGTTGTAGAAAAGGTTTATTTCCGACTAATATTAAATATTCTATTATTTTAATTATTAAGTTAAATTAAGAGAGTAAATGTTGAAATTATTAACTTTATAGAATTTAGCGGTATTTTTATAGTTAGAGAAATTTGTTAATATATATATATGCATATATATAGATATATATACGCATATATATATATACATATATCCTACCATGATCAAAAACTAACCAAAATTTTTAATTTAAACCTCGCGGGCTTATTGGCTTAGAATTCTGTTGTTTGTGTCACGTTGGCAGCACTGTTACGGACACCCATTCCAAGCTTCTGCTTATCAGCTGTTTATTTACCTTTATGACAGTGATTTCTTTACATCAAGTTTTTACGTCGCGGCGATTTTTACAATAGATTCAAAACTTGAACAACGTTCTTGCATTATATTTTGCTATAAAAATGAAATTAAGTGTTCCGACACATTAAAAATGTTACAAAAGTGTTATGGTGACGATACTCTATCGAAAACACAGGTGTACCAGTGGTATGAACGCTTTAAAAGTGGTTGTGAGGCTGTTGAGGACGATGCTTGTTCTGGGAGGCCATCGACATCGAAAACTGATGAAAACGTCGATGAAATCCGACAATTGTTGATTGAAAATTGCAAATTGACAATAAGGGAAATAGCTGAGACCACCAACATATCATTCGGATCCGTACGCAAAGCTATCCGCAAAAAAAGACCTGCTTTGTGGGGCAACAACTCGTGGATTTTCCATGACGATAATGCGCCATCTCATAATGCGTTGATTATTCGTGAGATTCTCGTCAAAAACAACACCAATACCATTCAACAACCTCCCAATTAACCTGATCTGGCACCATGTGACTTTTTCCTATTCGATCGACTTAAAAAACCACTACGAGAAACTCGTTTTGAGAGTGTGGAGGCAATAAAGCTAAAATCGCTGGAGGCACTAATGGCTATACCAAAAACCGACTTCCAGAAAAGCTTCGAGAGGTGGAGAAAACGCTAGCACAGGTGCATCGCAGCCGACGGGGACTACTTTGAAAGAGACACCTTGAATTTTGAAGAATAAACATGTACTTTTCTTTTTATGAATAAATTCCGGTTATTTTTTGATCATGGTAGTATCAAGAGGCACGGTAGTGCCTCGCGCCAAGTTCACGCGCGCGCAGTGCGCCCGAACTGTGCGAGGCACACCGTACCTCTATATACGCGAAAATGAAGAATTTTAGGAGTGGGGAAAAATTCAATCAGCAATATCTTAATACTGACTGAACCGATCGGCATTATTCTAGTCTAAATCGATTTGGGTAAAAAAGCAGAAAAGAAAAGTATTAATGTGTTTCTTTTGTCCGAGGCTTGTTTTCGAAGCTGTTTACAGAAAACGTTTTGACTTGTAATTTTTCACGTTTTCTGACTAGAAAGGCAAGTGGTAGGAAAAAACAACCAGCTAAGTGGTGGGGAAAAACGACCAACTAGGTGGTGGAGAAAAACGACCAGCTAGGAGGTGGGGAAAAACGACCGGCTAGGTGGTGGAGAAAAACGACCAGCTAGGTGGTGAGGAACTGTCAGTTTATTTGTGGTGTAAAAAATGGTGGTAATATACATGCGTCTACACTGTGAGAGAAAGTGAAAAAGAGTAAAAAACAAAGTGAGAGAGAGTGCCGAAAAAAGTGAGAGAGAGTAGGATAGAACATGAGAAAGAGTGAGAGAGTGTAAGAGAGAGTGAGAAAGAGTGCAAGAGAGAGTAAGAGAAAGTGAGAGAGACCACAAAAGAGTGCAAAAAAGAGTGAGAAAGAATGCGAGAAAGAGTGAGAGAGAGTAAGATAGAAATCGAGAAAGAGTGAGAGAGTGTGAGAGAGTGTCTTATAGAGTGCGAGAAAAAGTAAGAGAGAGTGAAAAAGAGTGCGAGAGAAACTGAGAGAGAGTGAGAGAAAGAAAAAAAAGTTTAAGAGGGCGAGAAACAGTGAGAGAGTGAGAGAGAATAAAAAAAAGTGGAAAAAAAATGTGAGAGAGTGCGAGAAAGAGTGAGAGAGAGTAAGATAGAAAAAGAGAAAGAGTAGGAAAGTGTGAGAGAAAGTCTTATAGAATGTGAGAGAGAGTAAGAGAGAGTGAGAAAAAGTGCGAGAGAAATTGAGAGAGAGTAAGACAAAGAGAGAGAAAGTGTAAGAGAGTGAGAAACAGTGAAAAAGAGTGAGAGAAAATAAGAAAAAGTAGAAAAAAGAATGAGAGAGAGTACGAGAAAGAGTAAGAGAGAGTGCAAGAAAGAGTGAGAGAGAATAGGATAGAAAATAAGAAAGAGAGGGAGAGTGTGAGAGAGAGTGTAATAGAGTGCGAGAGAGAGTAAGAAAGAGTGAGACAGAGTGCGAGAGAAAGTGAAAGAGTGTAAGAGAGAGAGAGAAAGAAAATGTAAATGTGCGAGAGAAAGTAAGAGAGAGTGAGGAAGAGTGCGAGAGAGACTGAGAAAGAGAAAGAAAGAGAAAGTGTAAGAGTGCGAAAACGAGTGAGAGTGAAAGAGAATAAAAAAGTGGAAAAAAAGTGAAAAAGAGTGTGAGAGAGAGAGAGTTATAGAGTGCGAAAGACAGTAAGAGAAAATGAGAAAAAATGCGAGAGAGACTGAAAGAGAGTGAGAGAAAGAGAGAGAAAGTGTAAGAGTGCAAGAGAGAGTGAGAGAAACTGAAAGAAACCAAAAAAAGTGCAAAAAAGAGTGAGAGAGAGTGCGAGAAAAATTGAGAGAGAGTGCGAGAAAGAGTGAGAGAGAGTAAGATAAAAAATGAGAAAAGATGAAAGAAGTGAGAGAGTGTGTTATAGAGTGCGAGAAAGAGTAAGAGAGAGTGAGAAAAAGAGCAAGAGATACTGAGACAAAGTAAGAGAGAAAAAAAGAAAATGTAAGAGTGCAAGAGAGAGAGAGTGAGAAAAAGTGAGAGAGACCACAAACGAGTGCAAAAAAAGTGAGAGAGAGTGCGAGAAGGAGTGAGAGAGAGAGAGAGCGAGAAAGAGTAAGAGAGAATGCGAGAAAGATTGAGAGAGAGTAGAATAGAAAATGAGAAAGAGTGAGAGAAGTGAGAGAGTGTGTTATAGAGTGCGAGAGAAAGTAAGAGAGAGTGAAAAAAAGTGCGAGAGAGACTCAGAGAAAGTGAGAGAGAAAGAGAAAAAGTGTAANAGTGAAAGAGAGAGTGAGAGAAAGTGAGGGAGAATAAAAAAAAGTGGAAAAAAAGGAAGAAAGAGTGCGAAAAAGTAAGATAGAAAAAAAGAAAGAGTGAGAGAGTGTGAGAGAGAGTGTTATAGAGTGCGAGAGAAAGTAAGAGAAAGTGAGAAAAAGTGCAAGAGATACAAAGAGAGAGTGAAAGAGAGAAAGAGAGAGAGTGAGAGTAACCACAAAAAAGTGCAAAAAAGAGTGACAAAGAGTGCGAGAAAGAGTGAGAGAGAGTAAAATAGAAAAAAAGAATGAGTGGGAGAGTGTGAGAGAAAGTGTTATAGAATGCGAGAAAGAGAGAGAGAGAGAGAAAGAGAGAGTGAAAGTGATCACGAAAGAGTGCAAAAAAGAGTGAGAGAGTGTGCAAAAAAGAGTGAGGAAGAGTGCGAGAAAGAGTGAGAAAGAGTAGGATAGAAAATGAGAAAAAGTGAGAGAGTGTGAGAGAGTGTCTTATAAAGTGCGAGAGAGAGTAAGAGAGAGTGAGAAAGAGTAAGAGAGAGTGCGAGAAAGAGTGAGAGAGAATAAGATAGAAAAAGAGAATGAGTGGGAGAGTGTGAGAGAAAGTGTTTTAGAATGCGAGAGAGAGTAAGAGAGAGTGAGAAAAAGTGCGAGACAGACTGAAAGACAGTGAGACAAAAAGAGAAAAAGTGTAAGAGTGGAAGAGAGAGTGAGAGAGAATAAGGGAGAATAAAAAAGAGTGGAAACAGAGTAAGAGAGAGTGCGAGAAAATAAGATAGAAAAAAAGAAAGAGTGGGAAAGTGTGAGAGAGAGTGTTATAGAGTGCGAGAGAGAGTAAGAGAAAAAAAGAGAGAATGAGAGAGAATAAAAAAAAGTGGAAAAAAGAGTGAGAGAAAGTGCGAGAAAGAGTAAGAGAAGTGAGAGAGTGTGTTATAGAGTGCGAGAGAGAGTAAGAGAGAGTGAGAAAAAGTGCAAAAGAAACTGAGAGAATGTGAGAGAGAGAGAGAGAGAGAGAGAGAAAGAGAGAGAAAGTTTAAATGTGCGACAGAGAGTAAGAGAGAGTGAGAAAGAGTGCGAGAGAGACGGAGAGAGAGTAAGAAAGAGAAAGAGAAAGTGTAAGAGTGCGAGAGAGAGTGAGAGAAAGTGAGAGAGACCAAGAAAGAATGCAAAAAAGTGAGACAGAGAGCGAGAAGAAGTGAGAAAGAATGCGAGAGAGAGTAAGAGAGAGTGAGGAAGAGTGCGAAAGAGACTGAGAGAGAGAGAAAAAGAGAAAGTGTAAGAGTGCAAAAAAGACTGAGAGTGAGAGATACAATGTACTACGAAGAAAATACTACACATTTTATTTTTTATGTATTTATTTATTTATAAAATCTTTTACTTTTTACAGTTTAATTTTTAAATCATTTTTATAAAACTGGGACGCCGTAAATTTTTGGAAAAAACAGGAAATATTAGTTAAACACGATTTATATTGTTTTCTATAAAAAAATACATTTATTTACTTATATATACAGGGTGTCCCAGAATTGCCGTACAATCGCTCGTAGGCAGGTAGAAGAAGTAAAACTGTTTATAATAAAGGAGTAATTATTGAGTAAATCAGGCTAATCAGCGCAGACCTTTAGCCAGGCGCACGTCAATGAACCGCGCGCCTGGTGTGTGTAAGTGTCCACTGACGTGTGCCTGGCCAAAGGTCTGCGCTGATTGGCCTGATTTACTCAATAATTACTCCTTTNTTATAAATAATAGAAAAAAATGGTTCAGGACTTTTTGACTCAATTTTACTTCTTTTACCTGTCTACGAGAGATCGTACGGCAATTCTGGGACACCCTGTATATCATCTATGGATATTAACAATATATAATTTATGTATATTAACAACTGGATCACTTTTTTATGTATTACTCTGTAATACTTACAATTAATATTAAAATAATAATTTTTAACTGAGGTTCTACCACGGCCACGGTTTCTCATCCAGGCCGCCCTGCTTCTTCCAGCGCTTGTTATTCTTCTACCTGCAAAAACGATAATATGTATGCAGTGCACTTACAAATTCTTGAATTTTGTAACAATGTCACTTATACAATTTTTTATCGACTTCTATTTGTGTGGATTTTGTGTGGATTGTGTGTGCGTGTGTGTGTGTGTGTGTGCGTGTGCGGATCAGGGTGTGTCTGATGTTTGAGTATATTTCTACGTATGTGTGTGTATGTATTATTTATTAATATATATTTCAGAATATTATTCTTTACTTACGCTTGTGTGGTTCAAAAGATGGATCTCTTACCTCTCTTTCGGCAGAATCTGTAAAAACCATATATAAAAATATATGTTTCATAGGTATTTACACATACATGTACATTGTAGTGGCATATGACCTTGTTGTAAAAGGTCACATATAAAATTACAAAATAAATTTTATATTTATATTTATATTTATTATGTTAGATGTGTGTGTATGTTATGTATATATAACTAAATGCAGTGTAAATCATTTGTAGAAATAATACTTACAGTTTTGTTGTGACGTGCCGGGTTGTGTATCCGTTGCGTTTCCTTAGCCGGTAGCATTTAGTTTTTCTGCAGAACGAAGTTTTGAGATGTAAATGTATATATTTACTATACATAATGTCCTAATAAAACAATTTGATACTTACTTTTATCCAATTGCATCTGCAACCTGTTTAATGCGTCTTGCATCGTTTTTAATTGTTGTCGCAATGCGACAGTTTCTGCTCTTTCCATTTCTACTCTTTCCATTTCTGCTTCCATTTCTATTTCGAAATCGTCTTCAGCAGCCTGAGTCATTTCTGAAAAAATACTCGAAAATCATATAAAAGAATAATAAATATAATATTTTTACTTGTGTATACTTACTTTTAAAGGAAAAAACAATTGCGTCGTCTTTTGAAATGATTTCTGTGTGTTCCTTTCTTTTTTACTTGTATTCTACACAGCGCATGCGTAGCAGTAGTATCANTAATGCCAGCACTGTATTGCTTACATAATAAAGACAAATTTTATTGGTTGATTAGGTGATAGATCATAAATGCGGTTTATTTCTTCGTTTTCTATCTTGGTAGATACCAGAACGCACCTAACTTCATGTAAAAAGAAATATTCTGTGAATAATAAAAATCTATCTATATAATTGTGAGAGAGAGTGCGAAAAAGATTGAGAAAGAGTGGAATGAAAAGTAAGAAAGAATGAGAGTGTGTGAAAGAGAGTGTTATAAAGTGCGAGAGAGAGTAAGAGAGTGTGAGAAAAAGTGCGAGAGAGACTGCGAGAGAGTGAGAGAGAGTGAGAAAAAGTTCGAGATAGATATATATATATATACAGGGTGTTTCATTAAGACCATATAACCGCTCGTAAGCAAATAGAAGAGATTATTTTGAGTTGAAAANTCCTGAACTATTTTGTTCTTTTACATAAAAAAAAGGAGTAATTGTTACTAAATCAAGCCAATCAGCGCCGTTCTTTAGTCGGGCGTACGTACACCAGGCGCTTACGCACACCAGACGCGTGGTTCACTGACGTGCGNTTGGCTACAAGTCGGCGCTGATTGGCTTGATTGATTCAATAATTACTCCTGTATTATATGTAATAAAAAAAAATGGTTCAGGACTTTTTGACTCAGAATAATTCCTTCTACCTGCCTACAAAC
>NW_018023113.1:1704-4350 GCF_002006095.1 Pseudomyrmex gracilis | reverse complement strand
ATATACAAATATATATATATATGTAATTATATATAGTGTATATAGTATGTATATATATGTAATTATACATAGTATATACACTATGATGTATTTGATTACTTTACAATTCTACTACATAAAATTATTACTATACAGAAGAAATATGATTGCATAAATATAGAATACATGTATATATATATAAATATGCAATCATATATAGTGTATCATATAAAAGTAATCATGTACATCATGGAGTATATAATATGGAGTAATATATACATATATATATATATATATATATGTTGTGAGCAACTATATTTTTGTATTTGTTACTCTCGTTTCGGGTGGTGTACGAGAGTGTTGCACACACCTTCGGCACGTCCTTGGCTCACTCTAAAAAATTTACGAACAAAACTTGGGCACCAGGCGTGGAAATCACGCCGCACAAACACATGGCACAATATCACCAATTACCTCGGACGTGACGGCCATCTCTCGAAATACGAATTATTCGGCAGCTCAGAATGTAAAACCGAGAGACGGAGTTTGGGAAGCGGCTTTTGGGTGTATGGGAGAAACTCAGCTCAGAAACGATAACGTGACAAATTAACAAAGTATAGTATATTTAGACAATGGACATACGTATGGCAGTGCTTCGCCATACACGGGCGCTAATAACAAATTGCAGTAGCCAGAGCCGATCGACAATACGCGGCGGCACACAACGCTGATTACCGGCGATTCGAATAAGATATTAAAATAGCGACAAATCGTCCGCGTGCCGGGTGCGACGTTGGTTGACTACGCTTCCCGCATCGTAGCTAACCAACGGCCTTCGATGACCGTAACGATAGATCAAGATCTTAGCGAAAAATATAATTTGTAGGCGGCAAGCCGCGGCACACAACGATAACGAAAGCTTACACAGCCGCTGACGCGCTAGCAGATGTAATGACAATAGGCACGGAATGCGCCAAAAAAAGACGGTGGCTCGACTCAAAACTGTTCACGACAGTGTACGCACGCACTCAATTACAACGAAGTCGAACGAACACGGCACGATTAATCAAATATTACATTACACGACAAGAACGGAACACCGACAAGAACAATTACATGAAAGACTGCGGCGACCGTAGAAAAGAGAGAGAGAGCGATCTTTACTCTATTTATCAACACGACAAAATACACAGTTCTTCTCGCAGACCTGACATGTCACGGTAACGGTCGTCACAATTATTTCCGTGTCGAATCCGCGCCACTAAACAAACGGAATTTGAGTCACCGGAGCGGTAGATTGGTACCAAAAGCAACACGCGACACGCAGTTGCGGGGATGAGGAACTTAGCGGCACTTATCGGTGTCGACAGCTAGCCTCGGATCTTACTCGGCAACTATATCGTTTACTCCACCAGATATCTCGGTCTCGAGTTCTCCCTGAGTAGCTGGTGACCGACCCTTGCCTTCAAACGGCACTTTACCGCGGCAGAAAGACTTTTCAGGAAGTTTCTTTGGTGGCTCACGCCTCAGCAACGGTACGCGCAACAGTAATCGCTAAACGCTACCGCATTTCCTTTCGTACGGCAGATTGCGCAGTATGTTAAGCAGCCAATCAGGTGGCGCGCGCGTGGCGCGGTGATCGATTGTCACACGCGTGGATCCGCGTTGTTCTTCTAAGGGCGACTGTAGAGCTGCGCCGGGCCCTCACCGCCCGATTAATGTAGACGATTCCGCAGCTTTCTAAGGCTGATCCTTCACATCGGGTCGGCAGGTCGTACGCGCTCGTTGGATCCCGACAACGTCTTTAGTGTCCGGGTGGCATCTTCTCCGACCGCCCCTTTCTGAGACAACCGGTCGCTTCCCGCCACTCTGCTTTCTACGTCGTACGCTCTTGCCCAGCTGTCTTCCCATCGTCGTTCCTGGTTGACGCCGATGTCTAAGGTGTCTCTCTCTTGCCGCTAAAACAAAATACCACAGACACACGAAACAATACGCCGCCCTTTGGCTCACGCAACGCAATTAACATTAATATAAAACGGCCGTTATACAATAAAATGCGCGAAACATTTGCTTGCGCCCATCGGCGCACGGTACCCAAAGTCGGTGTAGAGCGCATCGACAATGCGACACCGGTGCTTCTAAATGCACCACGCAACTAAGGTAGGTCGCTCTCTCTCAATCGTGAGAGACGCGAGCTTGCCGTCTTCCTCTCTGGCCGTGCTAATTACACTGTGACGCCGAAAAGACGTCACGTCACAATGTATATCAGTGCATAATACATACTGTGATGTACCTGATTACCTTACAACCTTAGTACATTCACCTACTTAGTACCATACAGTGTGTATATATATATAAGTTAATATATCACTTTTGTACTTATATATATGGGAACTTATATATATATATAAGTTAATATCACTTCTGTATGGTAATTAGTAGTTTAATGTACTAAAGTTGTAAAGTAATCAGATACATCGCAATGTATATATTATGTTCTGATTTACATATATATATATATATATATATATTGTTGCGAATTGCGGCGCGTGTCGTCCACGGGGTAGAAGACGTTCGTCGAACGATTGATCGATATCGAGGCTTTTGTTCGGGTAGCAACGGGGTTGTTGACAGCGAAGTTCAGAAGAGATGAGGAGTTGTCACGAC
>NW_018023113.1:0-1682 GCF_002006095.1 Pseudomyrmex gracilis | reverse complement strand
CTCTTGTATTTCCGTTATAATAAAGTGTGTTTGGAGAAAAGCGGCGACCTTTTATTGCCGCGGTCGTGTACGCGAATCGCGGCGTCTTACGAGAGCATTGCTACGCTCCGCGGGCGCAACATTTTTGGGGGCTCGTCCGGGATCGAGCGTGTGCGGTCGACGAGATGGCACTGGTACATTCGCCGAGGAGAGCGCGCGATCAGGCGGCAGCGGGAGCGGGTGAAACGCCGACGAAAGCAACGGCGACGGAGAGCGGACGAGGGGAGGTAGTGATGGAGTCCACGGCTCTGCAATCCACTCTTAAAAGGGAACGTGAGCTGCGGGTAGGACAGCAGTGCGGACGCGAGCTGTCTCGTCGGCGAGTAGACGAGTTCGGCGACTTTGCACGGCAGCGGGTGAAAGAGGAGTTCAGGAGCTTTGAGCGGCGGCGGGAGGAGGAGCTTTGGTGCTTGGGGGAGCGGTTGCGGCGAGGTGATTCAGGCGAGTCGTTTATGGTTTTGTTTTCCGGACGGGGGTAGTCAAGATTGAGCCGAGAATAACGTGAAGAACTCCAGGGTTTGGTGTGAGAGAGAGAGGGGCGCGTTGCGTTGCTGATTCTGCTCCGGGTCCCGCGACTGGGAGGGCTGTTTGTCGTATNGTCTAGCTCTTCTTGGTTCTGTGCGAGGTTTCTGGTTTCTACTGGTAGAAGGTCATCTTTTCGTTCTTAGTTGTAGGTAGCTCTTCCGTTTTGGCTGCGTGACGCTTTTGGTTCTTAGTCGGGGAAATTCGTATTATTTCGGGGTGGACGGAGTTGTTTCGTTNGCGTAGTTTGACGCCGCGGTCGCGGGGTTTCTGGGAGGGAGGTGCTCGCGCGTTGGTGGTCGTTGTGGTAGTTTGAATGGTGGAGTTCTCTCTACGTTCTTCCACGGTGGGGTCCCGTTGAGTTATTTTGTTTTTTTTTTGTGTTGTTTGTTTTGTTTTGTAAGCACGGTACTGTTGTTTGTTCTTGTTTTTATGTTAATTAAGCTTGGTTATTTGTTTTTTTTTCTTTAATTCCAGCGTTTACCCTGTTGCTACCCCGAAAATCTTTCCGTTTCGTCGTTGGACGTCGNGGGATTTTTGCTTCGCATCAAGTTGTCGCGAGATCTTCTTGTTTTGAACGCCGTGTTAGAAGTCCGCCTTACTCACGGTTTTGAGCGTGGTTTTTCGTGGGTCTTGGGGCAAATTCTAAGGCGGGGATCTAGGGTGTCCTTTCGGACGATGGGTCCACGTGAGTTTCCCCCCCCCTTGTCCGAAGTCGGAAGAATTTTGTGGACGAAATTGCTCCAGAGGAGATTCTTGGTCAAGAGTTTCTCCGGTCAACTGGCTCATGTATTCTGAGACAGCAGTCTAGAAGAGAGCGGGAAGGTTGACTTCTTCTGTTGGATCATCGGGACGATGATCTAGAAGAGAGAGGGGGCAGTGTTGCAAGTTGCGGCGCGTGTCGTCCACGGGGTAGAAGATGTTCGTCGAACGATTGATCGATATCGAGGCTTTTGTTCGGGTAGCAACGGGGTTGTTGACAGCGAAGTTCAGAAGAGATGAGGAGTTGTCACGACGCGCCTCGACGATTTCTGTTACGGATTATTTTCTCTTGTATTTCCGTTATAATAAAGTGTGTTTGGAGAAAAGCGGCGACCTTTTATTGCCGCGGTCGTGTACGC
>NW_018023112.1:3398-14830 GCF_002006095.1 Pseudomyrmex gracilis | reverse complement strand
ACATAGTATGTCTGCGCTCTTCCACGAGCCGAACACCCGAGCGTGACGTCACGCACACGGACGGCGGTTCTCGCTGTGTGCGTGCCCCCACCACCTCGGTGCTCTTGGTGCTAGCCTGCAAGAACTTTCATCACTGACCTGCGGACCCATGGAGATTGCAAATTGTAATATTCAATAGATCTTTGTAATACGAAGACCGTGTCGTACACATAGTTGCAAGGCGCAATAATGAATAATATAACGCGATTTATCGTGTAGTGTTGCGAGCAGCTTCTTCTGCCGCTTGCCAGGCGGCTTATCGCGCGTCGGGCTAAACGGTAGGTTAGCGTGTGCGTCGTGCAGTTTGCGAGGATACTCAAGGTCGACTTCAAGGATATAATCGATATCTGAGGTTGATGCCTCAGACATCACGTCGATACTCCAGATGTTGTTTAGCATTGGAATGCGGCATACGGTAGCGGCTGACACATTGCCCGTACAAGTTATTTATCAAAATACATGAGATACGACGTTGGTTTTGATGAGTCGTTTGTCTGCATGTATTTGTTATTAGCGTGCGCGTATTTTGTGCTACACTGACTAAGACCACCGCGTATACCGCGTTCGATAAATATAACCATATCAACATCTGTAAGTAAGTCAAACGTTATGTCTGTGTGTTTCAGCATAGCGTCCCACGTATAACCGGGTAAAGTATAATAATGCGCGGGATCTACTCCNTAACTTCGAATACAACTTTCTCGAAAATTTTCAAATATATCAGCCAATAATAAAACATCAGTCTTCAAATATAAATCGCTGCATTCCCTTAACGTACAAATAGAGAATCGTTGCCAGATGTTTATAGCGTGTGCATATTCACTCTCAGATATCGTTTTACCGGTCAGAAAACTAGAAAATGATTCACGCGATGGTAAACGCTGCTCCTGCAACTTGTCGACACAGTCTACGTATTTGTACGGAAAAACCTCTTTACGCGTTAATAACTTAAAGTTTCCGTCAAATAAATTTCTAAATTCTGATTGTAAAATTTTTACCTTGTTTTTATGAAGAGACGACGCTAGTTTATCGAAACTAGCACTGAGAAATTTGTACAAATTGATGAATTGCAACTCTATATTGTAATCCTTTGGATTATGTTCTTCCGGTTGCGCCACGTTCTTGGAAAAGGATATATATCTCTCCTTGTTAATAGGGAAAACAGTAACATTTTTTTCAAACGCAGTCGCAACCTCTTTAATAATAAAGTGTGCATCGTAACCAGATAAATTGTGAAAAATTACTGGAATACAGTGTGAATCTTTATAATTTAAGTTGCGGTTGGAGTGCGCAGAACCTCTGTACCGACCAGTTATATGACAATGATTGCGAACTCTTACGCAGTGTTCACAGTTTTAGCTTCCGTACAGCATGCTGAAGCACTAGAAGGGATGCGCACAACAGTAGCGAGTTTATGCAGTTAGAATTCGCTGCTGTTGTGCGCATCCCTTCCACCGCTCCAGCATGCTGTAAGGAAGCCAAAACTGTGAACACTGGTGGGAACAGCGATGTGAAGAATGTCTCGAATTATTAGAAGAACATAGTCGGAACAAACGTCCACGACTGTCTGTAGGAATCAGACAATCGCTGTTCGCTAGAATTGCGCGACACAAAAGGTTGAAAACTTCATTGCGTCGACAGTTTGCATACATTGGCGCCGGATATGAACTTACATGGCTAGAAATAGACACCGTTCTTGAAAGCAGAATAATGGCAGGTGCTATCATTAACAAAAATCATATCGAACTTCTCCATTTTCTCGAACACGCGAAAAGTACAGTGCTGGACAAAATACAAAATGCCACAGAAAAATACGATAATTTGAAAATAAATACAGTGTTTAATGGTGAATTTGTATCGGGAAATAAACGGGAAATAAACCAATAAAACAATAACAACGAGAAATTTGGAACTCTTTTGTATAACTAATGTAGACGAGTGGTACGAGCGATACGTTGAACCTACGTTAGCGTCCTTAGATGAATTCCAAGAACGCAATAGTGGGTGGGCCTTGTCACGTATATTGAATGTAATCGTAAACGTGAACAAATACAATCTATTGCGCGCAGGATGTCACCTACATTTGCCATAAGAAGTCACGTTTAAGAGAGCCGTGATTAATGTGCTATCCGAAGACAATGCATGCTTTGCACCGCGTGTCGCTTCTGGTGCGCGTGTGAAGTCGCCATAAAAGAGGTCCTTCGCCGCGTGACGTCATATTTTGCAGTGCCTCGCGTGACGTCACTGCCACGCTTCCGCGTGACGTCATACCTCTTCCCCGCGTGACGTAATTACCCTACCTCTTGTGACGTCACGCCCCGCGCTCTCTCCCTTCCCTGTGTGGCGTCACTCTTCCCCCTGTGACGTCATACCCCGCACCCCCTTCGGAGCTCCTGAATTAGAACCGGCCTAGTATCACTACTAAATTCATTCATTCTTCATCAATCCTGGAACCTTTTTGTTGATGCGCGGCATACCATACACGTTTTCAGCCGGATAATCACTTGTATCGAATCTTACGATGTCACGTTTCATGATATTGTACACATCCTTGCATTTGATAAAATAAATAAGACTGTGTCGGTGTACATAAATTTGCATTTCTCTCGATAACAAAAGTGCCATGTAATCGTGGTGAAATTCATACACACACACGTTTTGAATATGTCTAACATACACATTCCTACGTATATCGGTTTGTTAAATTTTACTTTGAGTTTACGCAATTCAACTGCAATAAAATTTTTAGAAAAAACGCTTTGACTATGAAAATTTGGTCGAGAGATCAATGCTTCCGCATCATATTTCTCATCCCACTGTGTTAAAAGTTTTATATCTACATGATTACGCACTTGTTTCATAGTTTTGCCAAAAACTGCATTATTCATTAATTTGTATAAATTTTTCTCAAAGTCGTTGGTAGCAAGTGTTCGGAATTGTGTATTTACTTCGATATAGCTGCGGAGCCATAAAGATTTTGCGAATTGTAGTACGCGATAAATCCTTGTAATACAAAGACCGTGTCGCACACATTGGTGAATGATATAACGCGTTTTATTATGCACTGTTGCAAGCAACTTCGCTTTTTGTTTGCCAGGCGGCTTATTGCGCATCGGGCAGAACGGTCGGTTAGTGTGCGCGTCGTGCAATTCGCGAGGATACTCGAGGTCGACTTCAAAGATGTAACCGATATCTGAGGTTGCTGTCACAGACATCACGTCGACACTCCAGATGTCTACCCATTGGAATGCGGCGTACGGTAATGGGTGACACAGTGCCATACAAGTTATTTATATCAAAGTACATAAGATACGACTTTGGTTTTGATAAGTCGTATGTCTGCATGTACAGTCGGCGTCAATGAATCGTTTCGAAATGGTGTGCGTTAATTTTTGTGTTAAAAGTTAAATAAGATGAGGCCATTGAGCAATGTGGTGAGACATCACTGTCATTGCTCAATGCCCTAGTTAGGTTGCAGGAAAGCAGCAGTTCTAGGAAGAACTGCTGGTTGCCACGGGGTGCGACACATCGCCACATTGTCTGAAGTGCAAACGCAGCATGTGTCGACACCGGCATCGGTAACTAGCACGGCCGTTGCTAGGACCGGTGGGCCTGCTGAATCGGCGCAATTGATCTACTATAAATCGATCGGGTAGATGAAGCAAAGGAGAGACTGTGATTAGACTGCTAGCTTACTGTGTGGCTCCGCAAGCCGGAGAGTTTACCACAGTAAAGAACAGCCGTGTAAGAAACAAAAGGAACGTTGTAATCGGAGCAATAAAGATAAGAATACAAGTTCAAGACTAGAACTTCATCTGTACTACCCGATCTTTTTCGACATCTAACAAGTTGTATGTCTGCATGTACAGTCGGCGTCAATGAATCGTTTCATGGACGCTGCACTGGCTAAGACCACCGCGTATACCTCGTGCGATAAACATAACCATATCAACATTTGTGAGCAGGTCGAATGTTATGCCTGTGTGTTTTAGCATAGCGTCCCATGTGTAACCAAATACAGTATAATAATACGCGGGATCAAATCCATAACTGCGAATAAAACTTTCTCGAAAATTCTTAAATATATCTGCCAATAATAAAACATCAGTTTTTAAATATAAATCGCTGTATTCACCTAACGTACGTATTGAGAATCGTTGCCAAATGTTTCCAGCGTGTTCATATTTACTCTCAGATATCGTTTCACCGATCAGTGAACTGTAAAATGACTCACGCGGTGGTAACTGCTGCTCTTGCAACTTGTCGACACAGTTTACGTAATCGTATGGAAAGACACCTTTACGCGCTAATAATTCAAAATTTTCGATGGATAGAGTTCTGAATTCTGATTGTAAAATTTTCAACTTGTCTTTATGAAGAAACGATGCTAATTTATTGAGACTAGCACTGAGAAATTTGTTTGAATCGATGAATCTCACCTCTATCTTGTAACTCTTTGGAGAGCTTTTTTCCGGGTGCGTGACGTTCTTGGAAAAAGATATGTACCTTGTTAATAGGGAAAACAGTAACTTTTTCTTCAAATGCTGCAGCAACTTTTTTAATGATAAAATGTGCATTGTAACCGGATAAATTGTAAAACAATTACTGGAATACAATGCAAATCTTTATAATTTAAGTTGCAGTTGGAGTACGCGGGACCTCTGTATCGACCGGTCAGATGACAATGATCGCGAACTCTTGTATCATCCGCTGCGAATGGGTTTTACACACGTGACAGTGACTCGTATTACGATAAGCTGACTTTTGTTCTTCTGTTAACGATTCCATGGACACGTTGGTAAATAAAATAATTTTTACCCGATGACCCAATTCCTTGAGTTCTTAAACAAATTGTGATGCAATTTTCGTCGCGCCGATACTGATAAGCAGAAAAAGAGTCGTTGATTGAGCAGCAGACGTACTAAGCTATGCTGAACGCCTTGTAATGTTGGTACGTTTGCTGCTTCTCTCCATCAATTTTGTGTGATACGCTTTTAAGGTCGGCGTATACTACAAACGAGAGACGTTCCTTCTTGCTATGATTACTGAAACTGAGCCATTTGGTGTCCTCCGCTGGTAACCGAATCGCGCAGTTATTCATTTTTCCGCAATCTACGGTGTGGACACTCAACTTATCCAGAGAATGGAAATAGTGTAAACATCTGCAAATATATAATACAGTAATTTCTCATTATCTCTTACGTACACACATATATACATATAATGCAAGCATACCTTTCGCAAATATATTTTTTTCCATTATGCTTATTCAATTGTGTGCTCACGAGTCAAGACAGATTTTTTATACACGCAAAGTGCCCACGATTAACGTCTCTTGGATCCAAAACGTGAAACAAGTTTACGTGCTGCTCTCTCTTTTGCTCTGTGAGACGTATTGGGAGATGACAAGTTTGTTTTTCGGTTTGTTCTTCTTTTTCCTCTTCAGTTCTATGTTGTACACGTTGATAGAGATGTTTTTAAGCCGTTCAAATTTTGATATTTGGTATACACTTATTGGAAACTCAATGTCCTGAAGATTTAGTACTGTTGTATACTGAAGATACGATGATATGCGGTGTCCATTTTCTTCGGCCGGATAAAGAGCAGCGAGTACCAACCATGCAAAGCATGCATTATCCTCGGATAGCACGGTAATCACCGCTCTCTTAAACTTAACTTCTGGTGGCAAATTTATATGACATCCTGCACGCAATGACTTGTACTTCTTCACATTTACAATTAAATTGAATATACGTAACAAAGCCCACCCACTATCACGTTCCTGAAATTCATCTAAAAATGCTAACGTGGGTTCAATGACGTATCGCTCGTACCACTCGTCTAAATTAATTGTACAAAAAAGTTTTGAGTTTCTTGTTGTTATATTTTAATTGGCTCGTTTATCTCCCAATAATTCGAGACATTCGTCACATTGCTGCTCTCAGGCGACAACCTCTTCTTGCAAATTCAAACGTGTTGATTGCTNCAATACATTACGCTCTAACTGTGCGAGTGTAGTTTCCATTTTGTCATTCTTATAACATACTGATTGATCATTCACTCTGATGTTCTGATGAAATACTGATTTTATGTAACGGTTTCGTCTTTTTATCGTGTAATTTTTTACTGATATTGCATTTTGTTCATGCTAGATTTTTTGCAAACATTTAAGAAAAATGAAATTTACTAAAAAAGAAACTATAATGTTTGCAAAACCTAATTTTAAATACGTGATCCAATCGATGAAATATGATACTCGACAAAAAAATCTACTATTTGCGTACTTTACGAGCTATACATATAGCACTTGTATAATTGTTTTTATTGAATACGCAGTTAGCAATTTTGCTGTAATCAGAAAGTTTTATATCATAAAATAGGATTATGTTACTTCAATACGTGATCAAATCGATGACATCTGATATCCAAACATGCCTACTTTGCGGAAAAAGTTATTCTCTCATATAAAATAATCTTGTTACTTCGATATGTAACCATTGCAAAAATAAGCGTGTTTTTGAGTCATAATTTTTTATCATCATCATTTTTTCTAATATGAAGTGGTGGGGTTAGGCGGTATGTAAGAAGGCTCTTACGTGACATCTTATTATTTAACTTTTAACCGTGGTTCAAGAAGACACAATGTATACTAACTGAAAGTGCAACAGCGAGATGAAAATTGCACGCAACAAGTAATTAAACTGTCGCATTACTTGACTTTGTTTTTTAACACATACGTCATTTATTTGTTTTTTAGTGTGCAAACTGCATCTTTATCACATCAGGCAACTCGCATTTTGCGAAGACGATACGCACTAACGTCACCAGGGTACAAACACATTGAAATTGGAATAAGTGTTGGCCCAATTTCATATGTGGAGATAGTTATCGGAGATAATCATGGAAATTCAATGCTTTTACCATTTTCTACATGGCAAACGATCATCCAGAAGCAGAAAGATATTTAGCAACTACTACAGTCGGCAGATGCATCTGCTACTTTGTGGCTCTGCGATTTAGCGCTAAATTTTCTTGGTATTCGCGACGCAAGAATGGTAAAATTTACATTAAACAACAAGTGTTTGTATATGAAACTACCGACCGTAAAATTTTTGTTAACTTTCAATTCATGTATCGAAAATATGTATTATTGGTTGGCAGAACATACTCATGTAGTAAATACAAAGTTTGCGCAGTTCGTTTGCGTTCTACGAGAACAGAATATTACTGATGTATGCAACGCTGCAAAAGCGATATGTGACAGTAGAGTGTATGACAATAACGCAATTATAGATTGCAAATAGTTGGCATGCGCTGTAAAAGATATTGTGCGCGATGCGTGTAAATAATATCTATAAATTGTGTGCTGAATAAAATTTTAGCTAATATTATATCTTTGTTATTTTTTTCTTAACCTACAACGTCGCTTGCACTGCGTCTTATGTTCCAATATATCATATATACAAATTGTGCGGTTTCTAAACCTGCAATTCAGCATTTTTTAGAACAAATAGATTATATAGATTGGGTAAAATATATACTTTGTCGTCATTTTTTGCTAAAAAGAAAACAAAAACTTACACCTAGTACAATGTTCGCACTACGTACGCATAATATAAAATTGCAACTCTGCATCTTTTTATAGTCGTCTCGCTTTGCACTGCATTCTCATCGTAAAATACAAACGTCACAAACACATCCAAAATATGATGTATACAATGTTTTTTTCATTATGCAAAAAGTACATACATTGGAGTCGCCATATTGTCATCGAACCTGCCGCTATATTGTCACTTCCTGTTACGTCATGTTTCACTCCGCCCTACTGCCGCGTGACGTCATAGGGCCCACCGCCATATTGTTGTGTGTGAAGTTACTTTCTGGGACGTTATTTCTCGCACCGTGACGTCACGCTTTGTGACGTTATAGTGACTTTCCCTTTCCCCGTGACGTTATACCCGCACCCTGTGACGTCATTGTGACATCACCCCTTTTCCATGCGTGACGTCACCCCCTTCCACACTCCGCGTGACGTTATAGTGACGTCATTACCACACCCCGTGACGTTATACCCCCTGTGACATCATCGTGGCGTCACCCCTCTCCCTGTGACGTCACCCCCACGCCCCTCTCGGAGCTTCTGATTTAAAACTCTCATATATACACTACTCTTGTAGGTAGTTTACATCTTAGTTTAATATCTTAGTATTATATTTTTAGTAACTACGTGCGCACATCAAGCACAAAAAGCGAAACCACCGACACATCACAAGTTTTTAACATACATGCACACGCATACATATATCTTCTGCTTTTGTAGGGTTAGATTTTTTAGGAGTCAATTTTATAAGATACAAATGTAATTAATAATGAAAATAATATTATCCTACAATTATTGACTTTACGTTTCAATATTGTTGATTAAAACCTACAGTCAGCAAAATTTCCATAGTTCCAGTAAAATTTTTACTTATTGTCGGTAATATCTTTGTGAATTTCTAATTGTTACCGACTGAAATAATTACATGTATAACTGTTTCTTCATTAAGTTCCTCCATATTCCCCATTTTTCTTTTGAAAAGATCTCTCCCTACTTTGTCCCATATCTCTCTCCAAACCTTCTTTCTTCTGCTTTTCCCTACACTCCTAACTCCTCTTCCCTTTATCCAAACCTCCACCGAGTGATTATCCGAGTCAATCCTATCCCCTATCTTCAGCCCTTCTATTTTATCTCTCGTATCCTCCCTCCCTATCACGTAATTTATTGTCGTGTTTCCCTTTTTCCCCGTGAAAGTGAATTCTTCCTTTTCGTCTTCTTTCATACATCCATTGACAATACTCCATCCGTACTTCTCTATCTATTCCAATAATTTTCTTTTTTCCGCATTTACTACTCCATCCTTTGCCTATCTTACTCTTCTCTCTTGCTCTTCCTCCTCAAAACCTCCTCCTTCTTTCTCTACTCTTGCGTTAAAATCTCCTCAAATTAATAACTTACAATCACTTTCACCCTTGTCTGTCCATTCCTCTATTTTTTCTCTCATCTTCCTTATTCCTTCACTTACGTAAACTTCTACAATTCTCCATCTTTCCTTACCCACACTTATCTTGCTTATGACTGCCCCTTCTACCCCCCTTCTCTTTTAATCTCTTCCTCTACTAGCTCTTCTCTCACCCCCACAATCATTCCCCCTTTTGCCCTTCCTCTCTTCCCTTCTTTTATAGTCCCCTGCACTTCCCATCTATAACCTTTTGGTAACCTAATCTACTCCTTACTCTATCCCACTCCCTCATCTCTATCCACGTTTCACAAAGCACCATACCTTCCCATTTCTTCATGTACTCCCAGAACTCTCTGTCCTTATTTCTCATCCCCGCTACATTCCAGAACAACACTCTCCATTTCTTTCCTTCTTTTCCCCTCCTTCCCGCGCATTTTTTCTCTTCTTTATCCTCCGCTTTTCTCCCTTCCCTACCTCTCCCCGTCATCTTTATCCCCTTCTCTACCCATTCATGGCTTCCCCCATACTCTCCTCTCTTATCTTTCCTTTTCCATTTACTAGTACCTTTTCTTCTTCCTCCCATTTTTACCATTTATCATCTATTTTTATCATTCCGTAATCTATCCCTTCCTTCCTTTCCTTTCTCATTTTTCTTGCAATCTCTTCCAACCTCCACCGCATTTTTTTTCTTTTTATGTCCAGTCCTTCACTATCCTTTCTTTTTCCCCTTCAGCTTACTTTTCGTCCTCATTACCTCATTTCTTTTCTCTTCACTCTTTATCCTCACCCACACCGTTTCTATCTTCCCCTCTCCTCTCCTCATTTTTCTTACCTCCTCCGATTAGTGGAAATTTGGAAGAGCATTGGAGTAGGGTGAAGGAAGGAATGAGGAGGGCGCTGAGAGAGGTAGGAGAGGAAAGGAGAAATGATGTAGAGAAAAGGAAACAAAAAGGGTGGTACGATAAAGAATGTAGAGAGGAGAAGAGGAGAGTAAGGAGATTGCTGAGGGAATAGAGGAGACATGGCAATAAGGAGGAGAAGTATAGGAAAGGAAAAAAGGAGTTTGCAAGGTTATATGAGAGGAAAAGGAGGGAGGAGAGAGAGAAAGATGGGAGAGGAAAGTTAAGAGGGCAAGAAGGGAAATTGAGGTATAAGAGATCGTGAACAGGGAGAAAGGAAGAAGAAAGAGAGTGAATGAGAACATTGAGATGGAGAAATGGAAGGAGTATTTTATGAGATTGTTAGAAGGAGTAGAAGAAAGGGTGGTAAGAGGAATAGGAGGAAGAGTAATGGAGGAGAAAGAGGAGTAGGACATAGTGAGAGAAGAAATAAAAAAGGCGATAGGAAGAATGAAGGACGGAAAGGCAAGTGGAGTTGACGGGATTCCAGGAGAGGTGTGGAAATTATGGTGGTGAAGAGATGGAGGGCTAAGTAGAGAGGTGCTGTAACCGGGTGTGGAGGAGAGAATGGTGGCCGGAAGAGTGAAAAGAAGAGATCATAGTGCCAATAGTCAAGAAGGGAGAAGGGCAGAGAGTGGAGGATTATAGAGGAGTAACATTAATGACATCATTAAAGAAACTATACGTGTCGATACTGGCGGAAAGAGTAAGGGAGGATTTAGAGGAAAAAAAGATAATCCTGCACAACCAAATGGGTTTTAGGAAAGAGATGGGAACTATAGATAATATAGACGCGATCAATTATTTGATAAACAGACAGATAGAGAAAAAAGGAGGAAAACTAGTGGCAATGTTTGTGGATCTGAAGGCAACATTTTGGTGGATAGGGAGATGTTGATTAGAGCAATGAGAAAAAGAGGGATAAAAGAGGGGTTGGTGAAGAGAGTGGAACAGATAGTTAGGGAGACAGGGTGCAGAGTGAGAGTAGGAGAAAGGGAAGGGAACTGTTTTTGGACGGCGAGAGAGGTAAGACAGGGGTACCCTCTCAATCCTATACTGTTTAATATATTGCTAGCAGATATGAAGGAGGAAATGGGAAAGGTGAGATGGGATGGAGTGTTGTTAAGGGGAAAAAGGGTATACATGTTGGCTCACGCGGACAATATGGTGTTGCTGGCGGAAGAAAAGGATGGAATGAGGAGCATGATGGGAAGGTTGGAGACATATTTAGATAGGAAAAGGGTGGAACAGAATGCGGAGAAAACCAAAGTGATAAGATTCAAGAAGGGAAATGGGAGAGAAAAGAAGCAAGTTTGGAGATGGAAGGAAAAGAGGATTGAGGAGATTAAAGAATTTAGATACTTAGGATACGTATTAAAAAAGAATGGCAACCAAGAAGCGCAGGTGAAATATAGAGAAAGAAAAACGGCGGCGGTTATGGGTCAGGTGTGGGGGGGCGTGTTCCGTTTGACCACAGTACGATTCGACACCG
>NW_018023112.1:0-3075 GCF_002006095.1 Pseudomyrmex gracilis | reverse complement strand
GTGTCGAATCGTACGGTGTCGAATAATTTCGTGTCGAATAAATCTGTGTCGAATCGAGCGGTGTCGAATCGTACTGTGGTCAATAGAGTATCACCCGGTGTGGGGTATTGGGAAACAAAGATTCGGTAATGAGTAAGGAAAAAGATTGTGGCTATTTGATAGGCTGATCTGGACGGTGATGGGATATGGAGTAGAGATGTAGGGGTGGAAAGAGAGGGAAGAACTGCAAAAAAAGGAAGAGAGATATTTGAGGTGGTTATTGGAGTAGAAGGGAGAACCCCAGGGTATCTGGTGAGAGAAGAGCTGCAAAAGAAGTTATGCATAAAGGCGGGGAGAAGAGCATAGGAATATGAAAGGAGATTAATAGAAGGAAAAGGTAGTGATATCGCGAGGAAATGCTGGGAGGAAGTGAGAGAAAGGGCGAAAAAAAAGAGCTTTATCAGATTAAGAGAAGAAAAAATTGGAATTTTTTGAAAGAAAGGGGATTGGAATGAAGGAGGTAAAAAAGAATATAGAAGAAGTAGAAAAAGAAAAAGCGTGAAATGAAGAGTGGGAAAAGAGAAAGGAAGTTGCAGGCGGATGAGAGATGGGAGAAGATAGAAGGATCGAGGTACAATAGATGGTATAGAATGGTAAAAGGAAATGGTGTACCAGGATATCTGAAGAAGAGGTGGAAGGAGAAAAGATAATCAAGGGTAGCAAAGTTCAGGCTGGGAAACGAGGTTGGAGAAAGGAAGTACTGGGAACGGGAAAAAGAGAAATTGTGTAGATTGTGTGGTGGAGAAGTGGAAACGTGGGAACATGTCTGGGAGAAGTGTAGGCATTGGAAAGACAAAGCAGAGAACTGGCAGAAGGCAGTAGGTTGGGTTATCGGGGAGAATGGTGAAAGGGAAAAATGGTTGAAGGAGTTGGAAAAAGAAAGAAAAGGGATGATGAAAAGGGGAAGTTTGGATAAGATAGAAAAGGAGGAGAAAGCTGGACGAAGTAAAGGGCGGTGAGAAGAAGGGAGAAGTTCGTGAGAGGAGAATAAATGAGAAAGTGAATGAGAATGTAGGAGCAATGTTGAATGAATGGATGAAAAAGCTGGTAGGTTCGAAGGGGGAGAAGAGAAATAACACAGCCACACAAAAAAAATTTTTGGTTCTGACCTGAGGGTCTGACTATGCCTACTATATGTTTTTGGGGTCGCTGAATCCGAATCTGAGGTCTGTTTTGTCCTATCAAATCAGGATTTGTTAATAACCTCAAAAAAACTCATGAAACCACATATAAAAAATTTTTTTCTGATTTCGGGTCTGATAATTCCTTCTATATTTTTCATCACGCATGCCCGAAATATGCCACTTTGCGCAATAGATTTGATTGTANAAAACAGCTGATTTCACACTCCGTTTGTTTATTCTGCTTCAGCGTGCGATTTTGGGATATCGTACGTTGGAACGTGCGATAGTGNAAATATCGCACACTTGAAGCGTGTTTTAGTAAAAAAACAAATCTAAAAATATTGTTCTAACAAATAAACATTCAATATATTTATATTGTTAGGCTTATTCAACTAATGTTAGTCTAATGATTCATTGTACCGTCAGCATTAGCATTATCTGATGTACACCGCGGGGAGGTTGCACGATTGGGTTGTACATCATGTAGCCCTTAAAAGGACTGTTGGTTAAATCTGTTCATGTTAGGCATAATATTTCACTTTTTTCAATGTTCTTTCTTGGAGCTGTATCGAGTTCTTTTTTCTTCAAATGATCTATGAATAGGATTTTTTTACGCTTCTTGTTTTGTGCAAGTGTCTCTCTTTTGAGCATCCAGCAAAAGTCTGCCAGCATATTAACATCCCATCGTCCCTGATAGCAAGTTTCAATAACTTTCATGTCTTGATGAAAACGTTCGCCCTGTTCTTCACTGAAGTGTTCCAAGTTGTCCGGAAATTTATCAAGATGGGAGTGCAAAAAATGTAGCTTTAAGTTCATCAAGCATCCTAATTTCTCGAAGTTATCTATCATTTTTTCCACAATTTCTTTATAATGAGGACTTCTTTAGTTTCCTAAGAAGATTTGTGCCACTTCTCAAAAACTTAACCAAGCAGCTTTCTCCACACTATTCATCTTACTGGTAAAAACATTATCCTTAAACAATTTCCGAATTTGTGGACCATCAAATATCCCTTCTTTAATTTTTGCCTCAGAAAGCCTAGGGAACACTGTTTGTAGGTACTTGAAACATTCACTTGTCTTATCAAGAGCTTTGACAAATTGTTTCATCAGACCTAGTTTACTATGAAGAGGAGGAATTAAGATCTTTGATAGATCTACGAGAGATTCTTTTGTGACATTATGCGATCCCGGTGTCAGTGAAGTTCTAGTCGGCCAAACTCTTACCTTATAATGCTGCTGTCTATCTCTGCTGTCCCATAAACATAAATAGCAGAGGTACTTTGTAAACCCGGATTGTTGCCCAAGTAACATAGTTATAATCTTTAAATCTCCACAGATCTGCCATCTGTGAAGATTGTACCCAATTTTCTTTAAGAGTACTACCATGTTTTTATACTTTTCCTGCATTATAGTTGAATGAGTTATTGATATAGGAACATATATATTGGTGTTGTGGAATAACACAGCCTTAATACTTCTTTTTGACGAATCGATGAAAAGTCGCCAATCTGTAGCTTTGTAGCAATTTTCTTTCATTTCATTCATAAATCCATTACTATCAGTGCAATATACTAAATCTTCATCTTTACAAAAATATTTGTGAAAATCTGACTCACGATTTCGGTACACAGAAACCTTCGTACCTGTTTCTAGTAGATTTCTCTGCTTTAAAAAAGAAGCTAAATACTCTGCACCATGTTTTGGCAAGCCCAAAACCCGTACAAGGTCATTCAATACAGGCTGTGATACAAGGATTGGATCTGATTTTTTACTACGTACGTTAAAGTCAGTATTATCATCAGTATAATCACTCTCAGACTCATATATATCGGGCGTGTTCCGTTTGACCACAGTACGATTCGACACCGATCGATTCGACACAGATTTATTCGACACTAAATTATTCGACACC
>NW_018023111.1:0-16756 GCF_002006095.1 Pseudomyrmex gracilis | reverse complement strand
CACGCATAGTTTCCGCACAAACATCCTGCGAATGGCTCGTATCGGCCTTATTTGATTCCTGTTAACAATTTTACGAGCGTCAAGTCTTTATAATATATATGATCACACATACATGTGTAAGAACATTTTGAACGAAACATGATCAATCCACGTTTAATCCCGATTGTATGCTCGATAATACTTGAACCGTGTGTAAATAAACCGCAAACAAACCACATTCAACCTCGGTCGTATTATAATCAAACCATAATCGTTCAACCATAATCGAACCACGTTCAACTATAATCGAACCGCGTTCAACCATAAACAAACCACGTTCAGCTATGAAACCATATTAAACCGCAATTAATACCACGTTAATCTATATAAACATATGCTATAGATGTAGGTAGAGAGATAGTAAATGTATAAACAAAGTTGTTTTGTATAACATTTTATTGTCGTTTAGACCAACAATTAAATATTTTAAATACATTTTGTAATGCACAGTGTTTTACATGTTTTTCACATCGTAGACAATTCAATACATTCAATTTATTTTAATTAAAGAAGCAATATCGTCGTAATCGGCATCCAATGTTTTAATAATTAATCCACGTCGGACGTCACTATTAAGAATATCAGCTAGCCAGTTACATTTTTCAGGATCTTTAACATAGACGAGTGAAGATGCGTTGTCATCATTTTCGGCGGTGCCACAAATAGCTGTTGTAATCAAATTCTTCGCTCTGCAGCATGCAACACTTCCATTCTTCCAACACAGACCGTGATGATGCATCATCAGCCAAGAAGCTGCTGACCTGTCTGACCTTGTGAGTAGACTCCACGGGAAAGGGGCTTTCAAAAATGTAGTGCGAGAGGACAGTGCCTCTTCGCAATACCGCTACTTCCTTACACAATAAATCTTTTCTCGACTACAAATCCTTGCAGATCCACAAACGTCGGCACAAGCATGTTGACGTAATCATGTGACCAACAAAACACAAATGTTATCTATCGTCAAGTACTTTTGCTCTTAAATGATTTTCAGATTATGGAGAGGAGAAGCGCTGATGTCACAATTTATGTAATTTTGCGCACTACGTTAGTTACCGGGTTGTATTCAACCACACGATTGTGCAAAATGAGACAACAAACTGTAGTATTTGCCGATATATTTTCTTTGCAATCGAATTCAATCCGCACATCGCCAATTGCACTTTTGACAGCCTCGTTTTGACGTGAGCAATAATTGACCACTAAAGGACCACATTGCAGAAAGTTGTAAATCATGAGAAACGGTACGACACCACATCCGTACTACGTTTTACGGAATACTATCGGTAAATACTACAGTTTGTTGTTTTATTTAGCACACTCGAGTGATTGAATACAACCCGGTAACTACCGTAGTGCGCAAAATTACATACAACAGTAATATTTTGTTCTCGTAGAACGCGAATAAACTGTGCAAATTTCGTATATAGTACATGGGTATGTTCTGCCAATCAATAATACATATTCTCAATACACGAATTTAAATTTAATAAAAATTTTACAGTGGGTGGTTTCATGTACAAATACTTATCGTTTAATGTAAATTTTAGAACTCGTGCGTCGCAAATAATAACGACATTTAGCGCTAAATCACCAAGCCACAAAGTAGCAGACGCATCAATCGATTGTAATAGTTGATGAATATCCGTCTACTTCTGGATGATCGTTTGCTATGTGGAAAATGGTATAAACAGTGAATGTCCACGATTGTCTTCGATATCTATCTCCACATACGAGAGTAGACCAACACTTATTCCAATTTCAATGTATTTGTACGCTGTTGATGTTAACGCGTATCGTCTTCCCAAAATGCGAGTCGCCTGATGTGGCGGAGACGCTGTTGGCACACTGTGAAACACGTGTGAATAAAGTGTAGGCCAAGAACAAAACAAAAAAAAAACAAGTAAAGCGACAGGTTACTTACTTATTGCGTGCAACATTTGTCTCACCGTTGTATTTTCCGCTAGTCGCTATGGTATACATTATATCTTTTTGAAACCGCGATCGAAAATTGACTGATGCGATGTCGCGTAAGAGTTCTCTTAAATATAGACCGACCCCACCACTTTGTATTAGAAAAATAATGATAGCATCAAAAAGTATGTGTGTGTTTCATATCTTATTTTAATAGTAAATATTTACTATTTTAGATAGTAAAACTTGCTAACTGCGTATTAGAGAAAAAATGATGGTGAAATAACTCATAAAGTTTGCAAAATATGCAGATTTTGTCAGGTTTCACCGATGTGATCGCGTATTAAAGTAACATAAACTTATATTAAACAAAAATGCTGATGACAGAAAAAAATTACTAACTGCGAAGAAAAAAATGATGATGAAATGACTCATAAATTTTGCAAAATACATGTAAAACGCACACATTATGCAAAATATGCAGTTGTTTTTTGTCGGATATCAGATTTCACCGATTTGACCACGTATTAAAGTAACATAATCCTATAAGTAGTTAAGATATACGGGTTCTGATCAAGGGGCACCGCGAGGGGGGAGGGGGAGGGAGTAACCGCGCGAGGAAAGAGGGAGGAGGAAGGAGGAGTCAATGGAAGCATATTCGTAATAATGACAGCAGGATCTGAGGAGTTGGGCGTTGCGGATGAGATAACGTAGGAGTGTGAGTGGTGTCGGCGGAGCGTTGTTGTCGGCCCTACCGGAATTAGCCAATTATCGGCGAGCTGTAAAAATGGAGCTTGCAATATTCGACGTGTTGTCTATTTATTTCAGATATTGGTGACGTCATTGGTTGTAACGTGTTCAAACTTGTTCGTGCGTGTTCAAGGTCGTTTGGTCGATGACGTCATCGTTAAAATAATAGTATCTCAATTATTTTTTTAAATTGCGCAGTAAAATAAATACATTCCAAGAAAAACCGCAAAAACGATGATGACGTCATCGCTAAAAATAGAACTCGAGCAGGTTTGAACGTGTTCAAGATCGTTCGGATGATGACGTCATCGCTAAAATTTAAATTGCTCATTAAAATAAAATAATTCCGAAAAAAACCGCAAATTTCCCGGAAGCAGTTCGCGTTTAAAAATAAATAGCGAGCAGTTTGTAATTGAGCAGCAAATAAATAAAAAATACCGAGAAAAACCGCAATTTCCCGGAAATAAATAATTCCGAGAAAAACCGCAATTTTCCCGGAAGCAGTCGCGTTTAAAAATAAATAGCGCGCGTTTTGTAATTGCGCAGCAAATAAATAAAAAATTCCAAGAAAAACCGCAATTTCCCGGAAGTGCGCCTTTTCTTATCGTCGAAGCGATCAGGCACTTCCGGTTTGATGACGCACTTCCTGCGATAACGTCCGCATGAAACACCGTTACGTACCGGATTTGGTGTTTTTAAAATGCAATTTCAAATTTAAAGATTTTGAAGAAAGATAAGGAGCGAAATAAAAAGACGCCTCGAGGTTGGGAGCAAGTCACAAGTCATTTTGATCGCAAGTCGTATAGATAACAAGTCGTTGTTGTTGTTGTTGAATATGTTTAACGGAGTGAACACGACGTGCATTTTAAACCTATTTGTTGAAGAGTTGAAAAACATTCCAAAGTGAATTTTTCTAGAAGTGTTTGATAATTACGTGGAGCTTTTGTGGGACCGACTGTCTGAGCATTTGAAGGAAGATCCTAAGGTGCAGTTGTATCGTAGATGTCTCGAGCATTACAATCAACCGGGAGATTACGATCACATTGACGGACCTGCTCCGCTGAAAAAATATTGTCGCGTGTGTATTGCGAAAGCCAAGATGGAAAATCAACAATGAATCAGATCAGACAACCGAAATCGCTTCAGTTCCTAGCTGCAAAAACAGTAGCAAAACATGTAGATGAATACATTGAAATACACAAACTCGAAATTCCTAAAGTGTGCAAGGACGCAATACGAGAGATCTGGTTCGATGTACAGCTCTACCGCTACGATCGCGATATACATTGGTTATCGGTGCACGATCTACCTGAGGAACAAATATGGGAAGCGGAAAACAATTTCGACAAAGAGGATTTTAAAATCTTGCAACTATCCGCGCTCGCAATTAGAGAATACGATTGGCTTCCAAGATATGTCGAGATTGTCAATCACATCGAAATCGCATACATTGAGTTTAGTACGAGTTGCACGGATTTGAAACATCTGTCTCGCTTGTGCATCCAATGCGCGTTGCGAGTGTGGGAGTGGTGTAAACACCAACATCGGTACAAGTTGTTGCAGAATAGATGGTTAAAAGTCACCGGACATTAAATGATTGATGACGGTGATGTCATGACAGACGTTATCTGGAATCCAGAGCGATGGTGTTCCAACTGCTATAGACGACCGTTGTTTGTTTTATATACAGAAGACGATTGTTACTGGAATACCGAGTGGCACAAGGATGCATCCTCTAACGATGAAGACTATGAGCAACTAATAAATGAAAAGATAAAAAAGCGTGTACTGAATCCAACAAATATATACGATCCAATAATAATAACGTGAGTAAACAATTATATATATATATAATAAAGATAGGGAATGGATGGTGGAAGGTGGTAGGAGTGTATATCAATGAGGAAAGGGAGAGAATGTGGGAAGAGTTGAGGAGGTTTATGGAAAGAAAAGAGGAAGGTGTGAAAGTAATATTAGGAGGGGATTTTAATGCTAGAACGGGAGAAGAAGGAGGAGAAGCAGTGGAGGAAGAGGAAAAAGGGGAAAGGGTAAGGAAAAAGTCTAAGGATAAGAAGATCAATGCGGAGGGAAGGAAGTTGGTGAATGAAATAGAAGAAGTGGGGTGGTCTATCTGGAATGGAGACATAAGAGGGGATGAGGAAGGAGAGTTGACATATACTGGAGGGAGGGGAGAATCGGTCATCGACTATGTGATAGGAGAAGCAGGTTTGAAAGAAGATGTGGAAAAGATGGTGATAGAAGATAAAGTAGATTCGGACCATCACCCGGTGGTGGTATGGGTAAAAGCGGGAGGAAGACGAAAGAAAAGAGTAAAGAATGAGGGGAAAAAGATGGAGAGGATAAGATAGTCGGAGGAAGGAAGACAACAACTGGAGGAAGAAATGGGAAGAGAGGGGATGGGAGAGAGGGAAATGGAAGAGGAATGGAGGGAGATGAAAAAGCTGGTGGGTAATGCGTTTAAAGAAAGTGGTGGTGGGAAGAAGTTAAGTAGGAAAGAGTGGTGGGATGGGGAACGTAGAGAAAAGAAGAATAGAGTAAGGGGGGAATTAAGGAGGTGGAGAAAAGGTAAAGTAGAAAAAGGAGACTATAAGAGAGAGAAAAAGGATTATAGAGAATTGTGTGAAAGAAAGAAGAGAGAGGAGAATGAGAAGTGGGAAAAAAAAGTAAAGAAAGCAAGAACGGAAGGGCAAGTGTGGGAAATTGTAAACGGGGAGAAAGGAAAAAAAGGGGTTGAGGAGAGGGGATAGAGTTGAAAGAATGGGAAGATTATTTTATGAGGCAGTTTGGAGAGATAGAGTGGAAAATGGTGATGGGGGACAGAATAGAGAGAAGAGAAGACGACGAGGAGGAGATCCAATGGAAGGAAATAGAGAAGGTGATGAAGAAAATGAAGGATGGAAAAGCGGCAGAAGGTGATGGAATACCTGCGGAGGTGTGGAAATATGGAGAGGTGGAATTGAAGAAGTGGGTGTACAATGTATGTGTAAGGATATGGAGAGGTGAAGATTGGATAAAGAAATGGGAGAAAGGAATAGTAGTACCGGTGTTAAAGAAAGGGGAAGGGAATAAAGTAGAAGAGTATAGAGGGGTGACGCTAACGTCGACTCTTTATAAGGTGTATGCGAGAGTGTTGGCGGAAAGATTGAGGACGGAAGTAGAAAGAAAAGGTTTGGTGGGAGATAACCAAGCGGGTTTTAGAAAAGGGATGGGGACAATGGACAACATATATGTCATGAATTATTTAGTAAACAGGAACTTATGTGAAAAGGGGGGGAGGTTGGTGACGTTTTTTGTGGATATGAGGCTTTTGATATGGTGAACAGGGAGATATTGGCGAAAACAATGAGAGAAAGGGGGGTGGGAGGAGGGTTGGTAGAGAGATGCATGGAATTATATAAGGAAACAAGGATTAGAGTAAGAAAAGGGGGGGTGCTGGGAAAGGGTTTTTGGGTAGGAAAGAGAGTAAGGCAGGGTTGTCCATTGAGCCCGGGGTTGTTTAATTTGTTATTGTCGGATCTGGAAGGGGAAATGGAGAAAGGAAGTTGGGGAGGAGTGAAGTTAAGGGGGGGGAAATATACTCCTTAGCGTATGCGGACGACATTGTGTTGTTGACGGAAGAGGAGGAAAAAATGAGGAATTTAATGAAGGGATTTGAAAGGTATGTAAAGGAGAAGGGATTGGAGATAAATGTGGAAAAGTCGAAAGTATTGAGATTTAGAAAAGGGGGAGAAAGAGATAAGAAAGTGGAGTGGTAGTGAAAAGGAGAGATAATAGAAGAGGTTAAGGAATTCAAATATTTAGGGTTTACATTCCAGAGGAACGGAGAATTGGATAAACATATTAGGGATAGGGTGAAGAAAGGAACAGCAGTGATGGGACAGGTATGGGGTATTGGAAAGAGAAGATTTGGAAAGAATTGGGGGAGAAGGGTATGGCTTTTTGATAAGTTGATCTGGTCAGTGGTGGGATATGGGGTAGAGATATGGAGATGGAAGGAATGGAAAAAGATAGAGTGCTTGCAAAAAAGATATTTGAGATGGTTACTGAATGTGGATTGGAGGACACCGGGTTACATGTTAAGGGAAGAGTTACAGAAAGAATTATTAAGAGGAAGAGCTGGGTTAAGAGCAGTGATTTATGAGGAGAGGATTAGGAGAGGAAAGGGGGGAACAGTGGTAAGAAAGTGCTGGGAAGAAATAAAGGGTAGAGTGGAGAGGGAGGAGGAACTGTCGGACTAGGAAAGAAAGAGAGTGAAGTTTTTTGGAAGAAGAGGGGTGGAGATAAAAGTAGATGAGGAAGGAAATCTTGGGGAGGGGAGAATGGCCGAATTAGTGGAGAAAGAGAAGGAAATGCAGAGAGGTGGGAAAGGATAAAGGACTCGAAATTTAATATGTGGTATAGGAGGATAAAAGGGAAAAGAGTACCAGGTTATTTAAAAAAGGAGTGGGGGGAGGAAAGATGGCAGAGGATAGCTAGGTACAGAGTAGGAAATGGGATGAATGGAGGTAGGTACTGGGAAGAGGAGGAAGAGAGGAAGTGTAGGATGTGTGGTTTGAAGGAAGAGAATTGGAGACATGTATGGGATGAGTGCACGGAGTGGGGGAAGGAAAGAAGTTGGGATGAAATGGTAGAAGTGGTGTTGGGTGAGGAAGGGGAGGGGGAAGAATGGTTGAAGAAAATAGAGGAATGGAGAGGGGGAGAGTGTAAGACGGAGGGGAGTGAAGAAAGAAAATGGGAATGTGGAAGGGATTGCGAGGAGTGAAGATGAGTGAGAGAGGAAATGGAGATATAAGAATGTGAGAGAGTGAAAGAGAAAGAGTAAGTGAAAGAGTGAGAGAAAGAGAGGGTTGAATAGAGAAACGGAGGAATAAATGTGTGGATAGGGATAAAAGTTTTTGGAGGAGGAGAGTTGGAATACGCCGGAAGCGGAGGTCCAGATGGTAGGGCGATTTAGATAGGTTGCGTGTGTGTGTGTAAAGAATAGATTATGGTAAGATAGTATTAAGTTTAATTGTAAGGTAGGTTAAGAAAAAGATTGTAAAAAGATTGTGTAACCCAGTAGGGAATTAATAAAAATATATATATATATATGAGTATAAGCGAAGACAAACATGAACGATCGCGAACCGCTCGAAGAAGAGGCCGCGCTCCTCGACACGTTAGACGATTACATCTCGTGGGAGGAACGGTGCGACGAACGTTTAGAAACATTGAGAGAAGAGTGCCGTAGAAAACGCCCGCGACCGTCCACAAGTGTGATAAATTGGCACGTCGCTCGTATCGCGCGACTTGAAAGTCTGCGCGCAGCCCTTCGCGAACGATACGCGCATGTTGGTGCGGGTGTCGAGAGTGCGGGACTCGCATGGATCGAAGTCGAGACAGCGTTTAAAAATCGTTTGGTGATCGGCATCGTGCTAAACAAGTCGTTCATCGAGCACCGTCGATTTCTTGAAGCCGCTAGAGACACGGTGCTCGCGCGCGTTCATCGAGCGATCGCGCGGCACGCTAGTGTGAAAGTGAACACAGTGTTCAACGGGAAGTTTGTCGCGGGTGAAAAAACTAGTGTAAAATCGATTAATACGCGCAATCGCGCATTCTATTACTCATCGGATCTGCGCAAGTGGTACGATCGAGATGTGATGGATGCAACAATGACCGCTCTGGAGGAGTTCCAGGAACGCGACAACGGCTGGGCGTTGACGCAGATACTGAACCTCACAGTGAATGAGAACAGTCACAATCCGATGCGTGCAGGATGTCAGATTAAAATGTCGCGTGAGGTTCAGCTCAAACACGCGGTAGTGAACGTACAGTCGCCGGACAATGCATGTTTCGCGTGGGCAGTGGTCGCCGCGTTGTATCTAAGTGCTTCACATTCCGAACAAATATCACAGTATCCCACATACGCGAGTGTGTTGAACTTTGATGGAATAGAGTTTCCAATGACATTGCATCAAATCGCGCGTTTCTAACGCAACAACAACGTGTCCGTAAACGTGTTTACGGCGGCGGAACAGGACACGGATACGTGCCGCTGCATCTCACGTCAAACAAGAAGGAGAAGCATGTGAATCTACTGTATGTTCCCGATCAACACAATGGACACGTGGGACACTTTGCGTGGATAAAAAATTTATCGCGTTTAGTCAGCTCGCAATTGAGCAAAACTAAAAGAATGAAATACATATGCGATCGGTAAGTACGAACGATTGGTGTAACAGTAACAACAATGTTGAATAAAAAAGTAATTTTCTACATTGTGAGATGGTGAACTCATTAATCAATGTTGTGTGTATTGTACGTTTATTGCAACACGTACATAGATGTCTACACTACTTCCACACAAGCGATAAGCTGGCAGTACACACCGTGGATTGTGAACGATTGAACAACAGCGCAGTCGTTTTTCCCGCTGAGGGAAAGAACTGTTTGAAATTTAAGAATTACAACAACAAGGAACGGGTTGTAATGGTGGTGTACGCCGACTTGGAGTGCGTACTCGAGAAACAGGACAAAGAGGAGAACGCATCGAGCGCGCACAAGTACCAAAGACACAGCGTGTTCAGCTTCGGTTATTACGCGAGCTGCGAGCACATTGACATCGGATACAGATCTCACAGAGGCGAGAACTGTGTGCAGTGGTTCGTAAACGAACTGCACGATCTCGCGAAACGTGCGAAGACCTTGTTCGCGACAAATGTACCCATGGCGAATCTCACACCGGCGGAGCTCGAGCGGTTTAGGAACGCTAAGTGTTGCCACGTTTGCGAACGACCGTTTGAGCGAGATGACATGAGAGTGCGCGATCAGTCATCTGACGGGACGCTTCAGAGGACCCGCGCACTCCGCATGCAATCTGAATTACAAACAAGTCTACGTTGTTCTCGTTGTGTTCCACAACTTATCGGGATACGACGCGCATTTTATTATCAAGGATGTGGCCACCGCTTTCGAGGGTGAGATCAACGTGCTGCCCGTGACAAAAGAGACCTACATATCGTTCACGAAACATGTGAGCAGTACTCGAGATGAAGACAATCAGAAGTGCGTGCAATTGCGGTTCATCGATTCGTACAAATTTCTGAGCACAAGCTTAGAAAAGCTCGCGTCCTATCTCGACAAGAGCGAACTGCAAGTGACTCGAACGGAATTCAGCGATCTCTCCACTGAGGACTTCGAACTGCTCACGCGAAAAGATGTGTTTCCATACGAATATGTGAACAGCGTCGACAAACTGTTGGAAACAAGTTTGCCACCGCGCGAGGCGTTTTACAGTTTGCTGACCGGTGAGACTGTGACGGAGAGCGAGTACGCGCACGCGACGAACGTCTGGCAACGATTCAACATCGACAATTTGGGAATCTTACAGCGACCTGTATCTGAAGACAGACGTACTTTTGCTGGCTGATGTATTCGAAAACTTTCGTCGCGAGTGCCTCGCGAGTTACGGACTGAATATCCTACTACACGCTGCCGGGATATACATGGGACGCCATGTTGAAGTACACTCGTGTGACGTTCGAGCTGCTGACTGACATTGACATGGTGATGTTCGTGGAACGCGGCATACGCGGCGGTTTGAGTCAATGTTCAAACAGATATAGCCCGCGCCAACAACAGGTACGCGCAATCGTATGACCCATCCGAACCGTTGTCGTATCTGATGTACTACGACGTTAACAATCTCTACGGATGGGCGATGTGTCAACCGTTTCCATATGGTAACTTTGCGTGGGTGGAGAACGCGTACGAGTTCGATATGACAACGGTAGCGGCGGACAGCAACGTTGGCTACATACTCGAGGTCGATCTGACGTATCCGAAAGAACTGCACGACGCGCACAGAGATCTACCCTTTTGTCCAACGCGTGAGGAGCCGCCTGGTAAATATGGAAAGAATCACGTCAAACTGCTTGCTACAGTGTTCAACAAGAAGCGATATGTGATTCACTACCTCAACCTGCAGCAATGTCTGCGACACGGGCTACGCCTGACGCGAATACATCGAGTACTGCGGTTCTCGCAATCGCCTTGGCTGCGCGGATACATCGAACTGAATACCCGATTCCGCGCAAACGCCACCAACGAGTTTGCAAAGAACCTTTACAAACTCATGAACAACGCGGTGTTTTGCAAGACGATGGAGAATGTGCGCAAGTACACCGACGTACGACTCGTTACAAAATGGGAAGGACGATGCGGTGCGGAGGCGCTCATTGCAAAACCAAACTTCCACAGCCGCAGCGTGTTTGCTGAAGATTTAGTGGCCATAGAACTGCGTCGTCTGAAAGTTTTATTCAACAAACCGTTGTACGTCGGTATGTGCATACTCGACATATCAAAGACCTGTCTATACGAATTCCATTACGACTACATGGCACCGTTGTATGGTTACGATTGAGAGANAAGTGTTGCCACGTTTGCGAACGACCGTTTGAGCGAGATGACATGAGAGTGCGCGATCAGTCATCTGACGGGACGCTTCAGAGGACCCGCGCACTCCGCATGCAATCTGAATTACAAACAAGTCTACGTTGTTCTCGTTGTGTTCCACAACTTATCGGGATACGACGCGCATTTTATTATCAAGGATGTGGCCACCGCTTTCGAGGGTGAGATCAACGTGCTGCCCGTGACAAAAGAGACCTACATATCGTTCACGAAACATGTGAGCAGTACTCGAGATGAAGACAATCAGAAGTGCGTGCAATTGCGGTTCATCGATTCGTACAAATTTCTGAGCACAAGCTTAGAAAAGCTCGCGTCCTATCTCGACAAGAGCGAACTGCAAGTGACTCGAACGGAATTCAGCGATCTCTCCACTGAGGACTTCGAACTGCTCACGCGAAAAGATGTGTTTCCATACGAATATGTGAACAGCGTCGACAAACTGTTGGAAACAAGTTTGCCACCGCGCGAGGCGTTTTACAGTTTGCTGACCGGTGAGACTGTGACGGAGAGCGAGTACGCGCACGCGACGAACGTCTGGCAACGATTCAACATCGACAATTTGGGAATCTTACAGCGACCTGTATCTGAAGACAGACGTACTTTTGCTGGCTGATGTATTCGAAAACTTTCGTCGCGAGTGCCTCGCGAGTTACGGACTGAATATCCTACTACACGCTGCCGGGATATACATGGGACGCCATGTTGAAGTACACTCGTGTGACGTTCGAGCTGCTGACTGACATTGACATGGTGATGTTCGTGGAACGCGGCATACGCGGCGGTTTGAGTCAATGTTCAAACAGATATAGCCCGCGCCAACAACAGGTACGCGCAATCGTATGACCCATCCGAACCGTTGTCGTATCTGATGTACTACGACGTTAACAATCTCTACGGATGGGCGATGTGTCAACCGTTTCCATATGGTAACTTTGCGTGGGTGGAGAACGCGTACGAGTTCGATATGACAACGGTAGCGGCGGACAGCAACGTTGGCTACATACTCGAGGTCGATCTGACGTATCCGAAAGAACTGCACGACGCGCACAGAGATCTACCCTTTTGTCCAACGCGTGAGGAGCCGCCTGGTAAATATGGAAAGAATCACGTCAAACTGCTTGCTACAGTGTTCAACAAGAAGCGATATGTGATTCACTACCTCAACCTGCAGCAATGTCTGCGACACGGGCTACGCCTGACGCGAATACATCGAGTACTGCGGTTCTCGCAATCGCCTTGGCTGCGCGGATACATCGAACTGAATACCCGATTCCGCGCAAACGCCACCAACGAGTTTGCAAAGAACCTTTACAAACTCATGAACAACGCGGTGTTTTGCAAGACGATGGAGAATGTGCGCAAGTACACCGACGTACGACTCGTTACAAAATGGGAAGGACGATGCGGTGCGGAGGCGCTCATTGCAAAACCAAACTTCCACAGCCGCAGCGTGTTTGCTGAAGATTTAGTGGCCATAGAACTGCGTCGTCTGAAAGTTTTATTCAACAAACCGTTGTACGTCGGTATGTGCATACTCGACATATCAAAGACCTGTCTATACGAATTCCATTACGACTACATGGCACCGTTGTATGGTTACGATTGAGAGATCCTCTACACCGATACCGATAGTTTAATATACCACATAAAGTGCGAGGATGTGTATGAGGATATGAAGCGCGATATCGCTCGTTTTGATACGAGCGACTATCCAGCGGACAATCTATACAACATGCCTCGCGCAAACAAGAAGGTACCGGGACTTATGAAGGATGAAAACAACGGTGCTGTTATGACGGAGTTTGTGGGTTTGCGCGCGAAGATGTACGCGACTCGAGTGGGCGACAGCAAGTGCACGAAGAAGGTGAAAGGTGTGAAGAGAAGCGTCGTCGCGAGAACGATCACCTTCGACGACTACGTGCAATGTCTGCGGAACGCAACCGAACTGACGCGACAGCAGTCGTGCATACGATCCCAGTTGCACGAGGTGTTTACCTTGTCGGAACGGAAGCTCGCTCTGAGCCCGCACGACGACAAGCGGTACATCATCCATGGATCGACCGACACCTTACCGTGGGGCCACTACAAAATCCCTAACTTAGATTAGATTATGTTGATGATATAATAATAATAATAATACACATTAAATGAAGTATATGTAATTATTTTTATTGTATAAAAAAAATACATATGTACTACTTTGTAAACATAAGAATTAAAGAGAGTACACATAGCGTAATAATAATAATATTAGACCACATTGTTCTTATTTATCCAGGAATTGTGTGAATTGTTTAGTCCCAACNACTTGACCAACACTTCGTTGCCTCGACGACGCAGAACCTTTTCTACGAGATACACATCCGGATGTTTAACCGCGTGCAACTCGTGCTCATAAAATCCACCGGCTATTGGTTCACCGCGATAATCCTCGAGCAGGTAGGTCGCTGGTGAAGTTTGTTGCATCTTTTTAACGCGGAACACCTCGGTGGTCCAGTTTGGAGTATAACCCTTCGCAAAGATAGTTTTGTACTTGCTCACGCGCACAGGATCGCCGACTCTGAATCGCGCCGGTCCTGCGATTTTGACGTTGCTGTACACCGTGCACAGGAGTCGCTCGCTCGAAGCCGGCGTTACGTCGATCGGCCGCGCGCCGATGGTGCGATGCTTGCGCGCGTTGTACTCCGCTACAAGTCGCTGCAGATCGTCGATCCAGCGATACGATCCGTTTAGCGTAAACATTTTCCACATGTTGTTCTTGAGCGTGCGATTGAAACGCTTAACCACCGACGCTTTCATAACAGAATATGTGGAGTAGTGATTGACGCCGTGCCGATGCATCAGATTTTCCACATCCGCGTTGTAGAACTCCTTGCCGCAATCGGTTTGCAGATTCGTCGGACAACGATCGTCGGTGCGAAAGATCTTCGCGAACGCCCCAGCGACCTCTTTGCCGCTCTTGCTCTTAAGCAGCAACGCCCACGCGTACTTGCTCAACACATCGATGACTGTGAGAATGTAGTTGCGACCTTTGTTCTGACGAACGTAAGAGCGCATCTCGACCACGTCGGCCTGCCACAGATCGTCGTAACCGCGCACGACGACTCGTCTGCGCGGAAAGTTGCGTCGCGCGGGCGCGTGCAGCTCCTCTGCGAGCTTTCTCTTCTCGATGCTCATGTCCACTTTGGCTGCCTTCTCGCACGGTCTTGCGCAGGTTAGTGTGGATAAAGTCTTTTCACTCACTAACTAACTTTTTTATCTGTTCCGTGCACACATTCTCTAACTGTACTAATCGATCGTACGCGTTTGTTCTCAGAGTCTCAATCGCCTCTCCCACTTCTTTGCGAAATTTCTCCAGATCTTTTCTCAAGTCCTCTATCTCGCGCGGATCCGCACCCCGCGGTCTCTTCTCCAGCTTATTCAATCAATCGTACGCGTTTGTTCGCAAATGCTCAATGTCCTTGCTCAGTTCTTTGCTCGAGTGCTCCGCGTGTATTTTATGATCGTCGAACTGATGTCGATTGAGAAAATGTTTCACGTGGCGGCGATATGCGGCGTTGATCTCTTGCGTGACAGCGTCGTCTACGTAGATCTTGGTCGCGGCGTCGGAATTGTTTCGCGGTTTCATCAAACGAGTTATCGCGCGCTCCTTCGCATTGTATTCGGGTGGCGATGACGTCGCGGATAAACAGAGAGCGTTGTCGCGTACGTAATTGCGCAAATTCGTTATTTGAAAACGTGATTGACCGACGTTGTAAACGTAACCGCGACGGTGCAACGACGAACCGAATTTGTTTACACTCATCGCGCGCGCGCAAAACGGGAACTGTCGACGTTCGCCGAGCAACGGTTCAATTTATAATCACTCCCGCCTCGCGAAGCTCCTCGATGATGGACAAAAACTCGTTGTCATGCGAGTCGTTTCCCGCGCGACGAGACGCCTCCAACAATCTCAAACGATCCACGAGTTCGTTGGGATTGTCCCAGTGTATGTAATCTATCGCATTGTTGGTCAATTTCATGGCGATCGGATGCAATCTCTCACCCGTCGTTTGGTGAACGTTGAAGAACAACGGTGCGATATTTTTGTGCTTTTAGCCTTTGTTGCTCTTTACAGGCGCTGTGGGACGATGATCCCGTCTGTGAGCGTTAGTTGTCAGCAACAAATCGCGATACACGCGTTTGTCGCTCTCGGTATACGCGGTGCTGTCGGGCTGCTTTATGAATATCAATTCGTACAGACCCGGTGTGCCCGCGTATCGAACGTCGTCCACGATGATAGAGTCGTCGGAACCGACGTCGAAGCGCTTGCTGCCGAGTATCGTACTCTCCTCGCCAAAGTACACGCCGAATGTTGTGTCAATGGTCTTCGATTCTGTCGGTGTTCAACAGAGCGCCGATGTATCTGCGACCCAACGGTCCCAAACGCTGGAGCAACTTGTTTCTCGTTTCGCCGTCGCTCGTTCGCGCGAGTTCATCGACCGTGCGTTCGAGCAACGTGGGCGACGCAGGCGGCTTGGGCGTTGGGATCGCATCGCTGTTGTTATTATCACCTATAGAAGAGGGTAATATTGTCAACGGTGCGACGTTTGATCGGCGTCTTTTTGGTTTTAACGGCGTTGGTCTTGTCGCCGCGTCGTCTTCGAGTTTCTTCTTCACACCCGCTGTATAAAAACGTTTCGTTGGTTTTGCACTCTTCACAAGTTCTTGCAACGGTTCAACAATCGGCTTGAATTGTCGTTCGAGAGCAAGCTCGTCCTCGATGCGGCCCGTTTTCAACGATTGATGTTTCTTGCGTATCGATTCGCGCGTTCGAGCGATCTCTTTCACCAAACGCTCGCGTTCGTCGATATCGGCGGTCAACGCCGACGCGCGCGAAGCCTCGTCGTTGCTCGACATACCGTGCAACTGTCGCTGTCTACGGCACGGCGAACTCGTTGAACTCGTGTCTGTACTTGCCTTTGCGAAACGAGCTCTTCTTGTCTATCACAACAAAACCGTACTTTCGCCTCTAGCACGCGCGACACAGTTCCGAGAAGTCATTGTACGACATGTCGGTGTTGACGTGATCGTTGTAAACGTGCCGAAGATTCGTGCCGTCCTGTCGGAACAGTATCAACAAATTCGCGTTGTCGCGAATCAGATGTTTTGGTATCTTGGCGTATGTTTGACAGAGATAAAAGCAATCGACTTTTGAGTAACGACCCATCGCGAAATACTCCCTTATCGCATCCTGTTTGTCGCAGACAACGTTGTCGAACACGAACACGGAATTGGGCAAAGCCTCGTTCGTTGGCACAACGTCGCAGTTGTTCGCGAACGTAAAGTAACCTATTTCATCCCAACAATTGCTCCAGATAGCGATATTTTGGTTGATGCAGAGACTTCAAATACACGTAAACGTTCTCGAATCGCACACCGTGCGGATGTTGTTGAAAAATAGACTAACAATTTCTGATTCGACCGTATTTAACGGTGAATTTTAATCGAGCAGTTACCATTCCGAACTCAATTGTTGCGTAAATCGATTTTACTCATGTGTATAATATATTAGAAAATCCTTATAATTTGAACACATGAATAT
>NW_018023110.1:15641-20623 GCF_002006095.1 Pseudomyrmex gracilis | reverse complement strand
GTAACAGATATGATGTGTATTTGGCGCGATTTTGGCGCCAACAAACGATCACCAAATCTGTTCTGGATTTGGTGCGTCACTTTGGCTTTGCTTTGCTAATGGCAGACTTGTTATGATTTTGGTCTTATTTTGACATCTCACATGTTTGACAGATATGGTCGCCAAATCATATCCTAATGAGGACACAGATGGATATGGATTTGGTCTACTAATTTCGCCGGCGGTTGGCGACAAAACTGCGACATCTCGCAACCAAATTGTTTGCTGGGTGAATATTTAAGAAAAATGTGTTTCAATTTTGTAGGTTCAAATTATGGGCAACTTATATCAATCGAGAAGATTTAATTGAAAAAGGATCATTATATGCATATGGCAATTGTCGTGTCTGCGCTATTCATTTTGAAATAAAAATGTTTAAAAACGATCTACAAAATCGTCTACATCCAAACGCATTGCCAACTCTACATGTGGGTGAACAGAATCAACATGATAAGCAACCAGAGGAACAGTAAATTGTCACAATATATAAATATAATTGTTATTACAAAAAGATATTTTTAGATTCAAAATTGACTGATTGTATTTTCAAATTGTTTTTATTATGTGCATAACGAGTTAATAAAAAATGAAAGAATACCTTTATTTAGTAACATAAATCGTATTACTAAAATTTTTTATCTACTTTTAATATGCAAACAACATTTATACAACTTTTTTTTGTTACAAAATATTTTGTTGATCTATTTGCAGAAGTGAAGAATGCAACGATAATAAAGCAGGGAGATCAGAAGTACGGCAAAACGAATTACGAGAAAAACAAGAAGTTTTGGAACCACAGTAAGCTTTTAATAATTCCGTAGTCAAATGCGCTGTTTGATTACAATTACTAACTGTTTGAATGTCAAACTTCAATTTTACTTTTCTTAATTTTACAGGCCAAGCACTTCAACTAAAATTTCAGTACAAAAGATATCAGGAAAACGAAAACATTCCGACGATAAAGAAAATGCGGAACCTTCACTTCACATCAGGCTTTATGTCTTTTTCATAATATTTTTTTTATAATAATTTACTAATAATAAATTTTTATAATAAATATTAATTTTTTAAAATACAGCTTTTGAAATAAATGAATTACCAAAATTGTGCTTTAAAAATATTTAAAAAGTTGAAGTTATATTTTGTATGACGATTCCAAAAATTTTTATAAAATCAACTTGTTCCTACAAAATTATTAAGCATTGTTTAACGTACGTTAAACATTACATATGGAAAATTTATTTTGCAAGAAAGAGAATAAGTTTAAAAGACTAAATTTTTACTAACGTGTACTTTATATATAAGTTACTAAATTTTTTGATACACGGTTTGCAATTCACTAAGTTTGATTAATATCATTTTTCACTAAAAATGTTGAAACCGCTCTTTTTTTCTAGATTTTAGAATAAAATTGCTGTTCTCATTTAGTATCGCGAAAGTATCACAAGATTTGTGCTTAAATAAAAATTAAGTCACGTCGACATTGTAATTATTCATGTTTAATTATAAATTATTGATGTATTTACAGAATACGGGAAAGTAACAAAGAAGGAATGGGAGAGTTTGAAAAACGCAAGCTGCGAGAAGAACATATAATTTTGAAGCATGAATCTCAGTAAGCTTTTAATAATCATTTAATTTTTCCAGTATGATTTCTTTCGCTGAGAATTTTAATTTCATGACGTCCATCAATTTTATAGACCGAATATCTCTACAGAAATTTCACTGAAAAACGAATCACAAAAGCAAAATCATTCTGAAGCTAAGGAGAATGCTGAACCACTACTTAAGATCGACTGTTCGACTCAAACTATAGATACTTTATCTGCAAATTCACCGAGGAAAAAGAAACTTAGATTAGAAATAAAAAAATTCGAGAAGCGCAATGAGAGATTGCTATTGAAACAACAAAAACTTAGAAACAACGAAGACTTTCATGCAAAATCAACCGTTAAAGATTTCAAAATCATGTGCGCAAAGTTTCAACCTAAGAATATTGCATTGTTCTCCGTTCAGCAAGCTCAACTTCACCAAAAGGCACCTCGCGGGAGACGATATACGGAAACAATGAAGGAATTGGGACTGTCCGTTTTTTTCAGAAGTCCATCAGCTTACAGATTCACTAAAACTTTCTTTCAATTACCTTCTTTAAGAACCTTACGCCGAATGACCGAGAAATGGAAATTTCACGTGGGAATAGTAAAAAATTTATTCAAAGCATTAGAAATGAAAATGAGCAGTCTTAAGAAACACGAAAAAGTATGCTTTCTCACTGCCGATGAAATGTCTCTGAAGACTCACCTATTTTATAATATTAGTGCTGAGGAAATAATTGGCTTCCATGATACCGGGATCACGCGCAACACTGATGCAGCAAATAATGTTCTCGTAATAATGACTCGTGGACTGTATTCGCCATGGAAGCAGCCATTAGCGTATTAGTTTTTGCATTCAACTTGTCCACCAAAAGAGTTCAATAGAATCATCAACGACATTGTTACGAATTTAACAAATATTGGTGCTAATGTTATTGGTCTTACAACAGATATGAGATCCGATTTTACCAGTTTCTGTAGATACAAAAAGATTTAAAAAAAAACGCCATTTTTCTACATTGGAGACAAAGAAATTATATTACTTGCACGATGTACCTCATCTACTCAAAGTCATGCGCAACAATTTAATGGAAAATAATTTTCTAGACGAAGATGGCAATCCAATACATTGAAGTTCCATAAATTGAAGTTACATTGCTGATTTATATAATGTATGTAAAGACCACGATTTTCAATTAGCACCAAAATTGAAAAAAATCTATATAGAACCAAAAAACTTTGACAAAATGAAAGTAAAATACGCCGCGCAGGTATTTAGTGCTACTGTGGCTGCGGTCATAAAAACACTCGTCGCACGCACGTGTTACCTCATCAAGCTATTCACACTGCACGTTTTATAGAAAAAATTAACAAGTTGTTTGACATTTTTAACTCTAGTACTATTGCAACAGCTTACCGAGCGTCCGAGGATCAAGGTAATACGTTGCAAGAAATGTTAATTTTATTTAATTTTCCACGAGTTATACAAACAAAAAAGAATAACAAAGATGTAACAAATACTATGAAATTTATCAAAGAGTGGCAGATGACAATTAAAAGAGTAATGATGCTCTTTAATGATTTAAACAGAGACTTCTTGTTTACACGTAAGCTCAATCAAGATTGCCTCGAAAACTTTTTCGGTTCTCTCAGAAACAAAAATGGTAATGTAAAAAATCCAACGCCAATTCAATTTATTAAAGCATATAAAAAGCTGTTCTGCCTCAAATACGTAATGTCCAGTGACGGATCTAACTGCGCAGATGATTTCGATACTTTTTTTACAAAACTGACAGAGTTTTCAGAAAATGCTGCAAGTATAGATGGAGAACATTTCTTTGACAGTACTACTCCAAACATACCTGTTCTCTCTATTGGTAAAGTTGATTATTATAAAGTGATTAAATGAGAATCATCTCAGGCTCTATAATCTTTTAAGATTAAATGAATGTAAATAGTCAGTGAAGAGCCGTTCGCAGGATGTTGTGCGGAAAATATGCCTGTGTATATTTATACATGTGTACGACTATGTGTAAACGTACTCACATTTTTCACGTGAGTTTTTTAATTGAAATTTCAATTCTTTAACTTCATATAGGATGCTAGTTTTGCATCGCGTATATGAAGGACCCCGAATACTCCCCGAACTAATATTAAAATATTGCGAAAAAATACTCCTCAGCCAGGAGTCGAACCTGGAATCTCCGGCTTTCCGGGGCGTCGCCTTCCCTGTTAGACCACCGAGACACTATATGAATTTAAAGAATTGAAATTTCAATTAAAAAACTCACATGAAAAATGTGAGTACGTTTACACATAGTCGTACACGTGTATAAATATACACAGGCATATTTTCCGCACAACATCCTGCGAACGGCTCTTCACTGACTATTTACATTCATTTAATCTTGATTATTATAATTTAAGTTATAATTTGCCAGAGAAAAATGGGTTTAGGTATGTCTGTGGTTACCTTTTAAAGAAATGTTTTAAAATCCACTCTTGTTTTACCTGCAAAATGTTTGCATATAGTGATTTATTTTATACACAAGAAACTATGTACATTATACATAAATCCTTTGGAGATCCCTCTGAAGTGGATTCTGGGTTGTATAATCCTCCACAACAATTCATAGACTATATTAGAAGTTTAGAATCAAAGTTTCAAACAAACATGCAAGAATGTTTGTTATTAAAAGGTGTTGGATTTCGAGTTAAACAACATATTGATACAATTTCTTTCCAGAATCTATGCAAGCAATTTCCTGTAACTTATTTAAAAAAATTATTTATACATATGCAAATATTTTATACCCTAAAATTTACTAATCGCAAATTTAAATCTTTACTATCTAAAAACAGAAAATTATTTATTGTAAAAAATTTGTAAAGTTTATATGGTAATAAAAAGTATCTTTATAAAACATAAATCTGTTTCCATTATTTTTATTCTGGGATTGTTTCTTTTTACAATACTGAAAGTTTTGGTTTTTGAAAAATGTCTGATTTAATAAATAAATTCTTTAAAAATACTTTTTTGCTTTTAAATCTCGCGCGCTACTGCACCACTCGCAACATGGCGATAGGCCACGCCTATCGCCACTGAAACATCAAAGGTTCCGACAGGAGTAACCCTACTGGTTCTCTATACTGTGTCATAGTTATATAATATACAGCTTATATTTATATACATTTAACCCTTTGCGGACGGAGACGCTCGACGGGCGAGCGTCGCTGTGGACGACAGGTATTGGAGCGTGCAGTAAAGAAAATTTTCACGTCGCATATTTGCGTTTTACAAATTAAGGCTTTATTCAAATAAATTATTCAAAAAATCCTAAAAATTAT
>NW_018023110.1:8725-10461 GCF_002006095.1 Pseudomyrmex gracilis | reverse complement strand
CTTGACGTCTTAGGCTAGTATCCTCATGTGTATCTTATCGCCTACGACGGCAGACGTACGCTAGCCGCAGCGCGAGAGTTGGGCGGATATATCCGACACTCGTCCGCAACGGTAAAAAGGCTTGGGCGGATATATCCGCCGCTCGTCCGCAAAGGGTTAAATGTTATATTTTGTTTTTTCGCATTGTACATGACATTTAACTTCTGTTTTTAATTCCTATTCCTAATATTTTCTCTATTGTGCTCAGGCCCTAATTATTCAAGATTATCATTATATTATTTTTATTTAACCATACAAATTTATTATTTACTTCGCATACAAATAAGTTTTTGCATTGATACCCACACAGCAAAGTATATCTGAGATCTAAATCAGATATCTCAGTGATATCTGACTAGTATTTACGCAATCAGATATTCTGATATTTAGATATCTTCCAGATATCTTTATGATATATTTTGCTGTGTGGGTAGTTTACTTGATAATCATTATGTAGATTAATATTTTGAATCCATAATGCTCTTCGTTCTATATCTGCTGGAAAACTCCTCATTGAAAAACCTTTTTCTGTTGAATTGTGACAATTCGGTATGCAGCAGCCAGGCATTTTTTTTACAAAATACATAATTTTTAATGACCATTCAATATAATATTAAAGGTTAAAAAATGTTTGTGATAGCATTAAAATGTATTTTAAATATATTTTAACCTTTTCGCTCCGGGGATTTTTCCTTTAAAATTGACCTCGCATTTTAGCTGAAAAAGTTAATAATAACCTGCTACCCCCCCTTTCAAAGTTAATTTTAAAGGTCAAAGAAGTAACCAGGATTTTTTTCAATTTTTTTCCTAAATTTAGTGCATTAAATTGACCTTATAAACATCTATTACGTTTGCTTTTCTTGCTGGTCCATATATGGACCAGTCCCGGAGCGAAAAGGTTAACCAATGGAAATTCGACCTTATAGCCTAGTCCACGGATGGAAGTGGTGTAAAAAATGTTAAACGTATTATTACGGGACGTTTCGATCGGTTTTAATTTTTGATCATCATCAGCCAACTTGTGAAAAAATTTTTTACATTAATAATAAATATCATAAAATTGACAAAGGATAAAGAAGTAATACAATCATAAATACAAGATATACAGGGTGTTTCAGAACTATGGGATCAAACTTCTAGGGGTTATTCAGTGCAACAGTAGAAAACATTTGAGTATAGGGACCCATGTCCGGAAAAGTGTCACTACCGCACTACGGCCCTAAGACGCGTTAAAATTTAGAAAGACGATGAATTGCATAAATAGAATTTAATGCATTTAATGTTTGCCTTTTGTACATGATATCATCACAACAATTGTTCAAAATGTCTTCCTCCAACCTGAATACACCGATTTAAACGTCGCACGTNATTTCGGCGGACTTGACTAAAAATTTGATACTCGTTTTGAATGATTTCAAATGCTGCTGTAATTCGTCCAATTAAGTCTTGTTCTGTTTCTACTGGAGTTTCGTAGACCAAAGACTTTACATGTCCNCACAGGAAAAAATCTAGCGGCGTTAAATCGGGTGACCTAGGAGGCCAAGAAACTGCTCAACCTCTGGCAATCCAACGGTGTCCAAACCTTACAGATTGACTTACCAATGCTGAGTCGGTAAATCTATCTGTTTTACCCGCATGAATTATTGCACCGCACTGTACAAAAGGCAAAAATTAAATGCATTAAATCCTATTTAGGC
>NW_018023110.1:0-8555 GCF_002006095.1 Pseudomyrmex gracilis | reverse complement strand
TATAAGTACACACCTTTATAAAATTCAAATAGACAAAAACAGCTGCTACATGTCAACAACGTGAGAAGAGTCGCTAACCGATAAACAGAGTAGACAATTCTATTATCGGTGTTTCTACAAAGAAAAAACAGTCAACGTATATATTAACTCAAATGTTATTAAGTTGAAGTCGAAACGTGTCATTGTGAAGGGAGTTACTATGTTTTTTAATCTTTCAATTAAATGTAAGTTTTATTTGACTCTTTTTGACTAAATTATGACTTTTTATTGACATATGAATTTTATCATTTGACTTTTCCAATTTTATTAACTTATTATCTTAAATAACACTTCTTTGCGATTTTATAAATCACATAAAAAGAATTTTTTACTTTTGTATACTGACTTCAACTTAATAACATTTGAGTTAATATATACGTTGACTGTTTTTTCTTTGTAGAAACACCGATAATAGAATTGTCTACTCTGTTTATCGGTTAGCGACTCTTCTCATGTTGTTGACATGTAGCAGCTGTTTTTGTCTATTTGAATTTTATAAAGGTGTGTACTTATATATCTTGTATTTATGATTGTATTACTTCTTTATCCTTTGTCAATTTTATGATATTTATTATTAATGTAAAAAATTTTTTCACAAGTTGGCTGATGATGATCAAAAATTAAAACCGATCGAAACGTCCCGTAATAATACGTTTAACATTTTTTACACCACTTCCATCCGTGGACTAGGCTATAAGGTCGAATTTCCATTGGTTAAATCCCATTTTAAGGCCTGTATAAACTCATTTTAAATATATTTTACTTGATCTTATATTACCTTATTTATTTTATTTGTGTTTTCATAAGTTAAAAAAAGTTTATACTATACTTACATGTGTATTTTCTGCCTTTAAGCGATGCTTACTCGTAACGTGACTCGATTGTTTCTTGATCGTTTCCGACGCCATGTTTTGTCAAATTCCTAACTTCTTCTTCTTCTTTTCTTAAATGGCGCACGCCCCTTCGCGAGAAAAGCAAATGCTAGTTGGTAGTCGTTTTTATATTTTCAAAACAAATGGGGGAAAGGGGGATGTGCAGTTGTTTACTACTACCACGCGATACACGGTCGTCTTTTCGCAGTGGGCGTGCCCATCTGTGTCGGGCTCGTGTTCGAGGTGTTGTGACTATGATCGTCTTGTGGGAGGGGGAATTAATTCGAGATTACACCCGAATTAATTATTATATATATGGAGGCCCGATTAAGTTCGCCGATCAACCAATAAACTCGGTTGAAAGGGTCCGGCCCGGAAAAAATCCTTAGGTGGTGAGCGGATTCGAACTCGGGACCTCCAGGTTCGCAGCCCCTGCACTCAGGCCGCGAGACCACTGGGCCAGTCTTTCAAATTCCTAACTGTATCCAGACCATAGACTTATATAATAGATGGAACATTTATATGACGAAGTTGAAGACAACATTAAAGGACAGAGATAGTGCTGGAGTAGTTGTTTCTTTGTCTTACAATAAGAGCGGTGGGGAACCAATCATCTTAAGTGCATAGACATATAAGTCTATGCTTAGGCGTAAGAGTGCGATCTCATGCACTGTTATTTTTCGCGTAACGCGTAACGCGTAACCAATCAGAGAGATTACGTGTTTTATAGTACGCAAAATTGAATGTCCTTAATGCACATGGAACGTAAAATAGCAGCAGCATATTGCGTTTAACCAATAATATTGTTCTATTTTCTAGGAATGTTTGAACAGAATTACTAAACATTGCATTTTATTGGATACGCGTGTATTTACTACGCAAATTTTTCATCCATGTGAACAAAAGAAAATAAATTGCGCGTAAATGCACACATGTATATTGTATATATGAAGAAGATGAATTCCGAAGTGTTTTTATTTCTTGTTTCTATATATAAAAAAATACTATCTAAAAGTGGTAAAATAATATCAATTATTAAATTAAAAAAGTTAATTGCAATTTTTTTGTTACAATATGGAGAAAATCAAATAATAAAACGGAGATATTGGGTTCATCTTATTTTTTTTTACTAAATGTAAAAAATTACATGGACTCAGATAACCAAATCTGTCGAAACAGATTTTGCCAAATGCTTGTTACAAATTTTTTTAGCAGAAAGACATCAAATATGATGCAGAGTTTGTTTTGTCTGGCAATGTTAGAAAATTGCTATCAAAAATATATTCAAGCTTGTTGACAAAACATAACAGCAACTTGCTGGCAAAAACCAAGCAAAGCTGTGTCGTGTTGCGCAGATCTTGCTTCATATTTGGCGTCAATTTGGTCTCAGACCAAAATATGTTTCAATATGTATCAAGCTTTGCTCGGTTTTTGCTAGCAATTTGCTGTTACTTTTTGTCGACAAGCTTTGGCAACAAAATGGAAGCCTAATGCAGACACAGTTGATGCCAATTTACTGAGTATTTTTGCTTAAAATTGCTGACAATTTGCCGGCAAATTGCGAACAAATTGTTTACTGAGCTAGTAAAATATTAATAAAAGATTGATGTGTATAGAGGTGTCCTCTGGTTTGTGATCAATAAAATTTAAATTTAAGTAACGGGCTTATCAAACCGATTGCAGGATGTTTTGCAATAAAATTCCAATATTTATTGTCCAAACGTTTCGACTTTATTGTATCAAGTCATATTCAGTGTTTTGTCTGGTGTGTGTAAAATACAATTTGTTGTTAATAATGAAAAATAACAGTAGAATATACAACAATATATTACACTAAATTAAGAAACTTACAATTCTGTACAACATTTCTTATAATGACGACAAATTTTAGAGTGTTAACGAATGTGTTGTTACATACTAGTTATCGTCGATACTGAGAGTATGGAACATTTTTATGTGTTGTGTGATCTGTAGCTCCATCTATAGTTATTCTTATTACTTAATTTGGTTGAGGTAAGGGAAATATGTTTTGTCTAAGGCTTGGTTTATGCGGGCAATAACTGTTAACTTATGCCGGAACCGGTAGAGTTTAACTATAGGATTCCAATACTTCTGTTTATACGCATTCGGCAATTTCGTATAAACAGAAGTATTAAAATCATATAGTTAAACTTTACCGGTTCCGGCATAAGTTAACAGTTATTGCTCGCATAAACCAGGCCTAACAGTGTCGTATATCTTACATAACGTTGATCGTGTTGTTTTCTATTTTAATGTTAACCATCTCGGACGTTAATCGTTTATAATAATTTGGTTTATTGTCTAATATTTTTACTGTGCTCCAATTGAATGAGTGTCTGGTTTCCATGCAATGCTCAAATATTACTGATTTTTCTTTTTTTGTATTAACCGCGTATATGTGTTCTTTGATTCTGGTTTGCAATTGTCTTTTTGTTTGACCAACATAGTTAGCTATATGTTAGCTTCCCACACAGACATCCATCCATCCAGACATCCATTAGACATCTATTAGATGTCGCATGAAGCTGTTGACGTCTAATGGAGTTTTTGTTCTGTGTGGGTTATGTTAAGCCCATTCTACATTGATCGCAAGCGCAAACGCAAGATATAGATCTTGTAGAATTGACCAATCACGCTGGTCAATTGGCTGATTTGATCAATACGATTAGTCAATTCTACCAGACCTGTTCCTTGCGTTTGCGCTTGCGATCAATGTAGAATAGGCTTTAAATATAACAGCATAGTTAGCTTATGTTAAATATAAAAACGCTAAATCATAACTTTAAAAAACAACAATCTCAACAATATTGAACCAATCAAATATTATGTTAAATATAAAAACGCTATAATTCATAACTTTAAAAAACAACAATCTCAACAATATTGAACCAATCAAATATTATGTTAAATATAAAAACGCTAATTCACATTACAATACAATAAACCCTAGCAACAAAATAAATTATCATCCACATTATGAATTCAGTTTAAAAAAATTCAACATTGGTGAATCTGATGAGATTAAAATCACCGCGCAACAATTTAAACAGACACCTGTCAACAAATTTGTTCTCAATGATAAATGGTTTATTAACCTTACTGAAAAATCAATTCCAAATGAAGTTTCAGAGTTTTTACAGTTTGGTGACAGATTTTCGTTACCTGTTACACAAAATAAAACTAAATTAGTTGTGGAAACTATCAAAGATGTTGAACATAACATTAGAAAGTTTGACCCAACGATCAAAACTAAACTTAGAAACAACACCATAACTTATTTTAATCATCTTACTAATGACAAAACACCATCTTCACATATAGAACATAAATTACTGACTAAATCCAAAGTAGTAACTAATTTTATCAAAGATAACTCGGACATTATTTTTACTCGATCTGACAAAGGTAATTACAGTAGCAATATCTAGAATCTATTATTTTAATAAAATACAAGAAATGTTAAGTGACAAACACACATATTCACTTGTCAATAAAGATCCTACAAGAACTATAGAAAACAACTTAAATGACTTACTAAAAAGATGGCATATCAAAGAATTCATCAGCATTGACACAAAAACATTTTTGAGTTCTAGTGACGCATTATTACCTAGAGCCTATGGAGTACCTAAAACACACAAGACAAATTGCCCTTTCAGGGTGATAGTTTCCACAATTGATAGTCCATTACATAATCTTGCCCAATTTTTACATAATATTCTTAACAAAAGTATACCTAATTTTACTTCCTTTACTACCTCCATTTTTTGTTGAAAACAGTTTTCAATTGCACATTTTATCTGGACTTAAAATGAAAGAGGATTTTTTGCTGTGCTCACTAGATGTAATATCGTTATTCACAAACGTACCAATCGACTTAGCATTAAAAAGTGTAACTAAAAGATGGAAGTTTATAAAACTACACACAAAAATAAGTGAACAAGAATTTATGATAGCGTTGAAACTAATATTATCATCGACATATTTCACTTTCAATAACAATATTTACAAACAAATTTTTGGTACACCTTTGGGATCACCATTGTCTCCCATCATAGCTGATATAACATTACAAGATATAGAACTACAAGCTCTTAACGCTATTAAATTTCACATTCCATTTTATTATAGATATGTAGATGACATCTTACTAGCAATCCCGAATAACGAAGTAAACAGCATAGTCCATAAATTTAATTCATACCACCCTAGATTACAATTTACGTGCAAACTCCCAGGTAATGACGGTATCAGTTTTGTAGACTTACGCCTAAATATAACAAATAATGTTGTAACTTGTGACTGGTATCACAAGCCAACATATTCTGGCAGGTACTTAAATTTTTTATCAATAAATCCCTTGTGTCATAAAATTGGTACCGTATATACCATATATATACGGTACCGTATATACCGTATATATACGCTTAGCAATTGCTGAGCGCTGATTTCTGCTAAACGCAGTCATTCTTTACTTTTCGTTGTTCTTTTGTCTTGGACTGTACTCGTATAAATTTCAACCAATCAGCGACGACGAGACAAAGACAGAGATCCTAGTTGTGATGCTGTCTATCGCGGACAGCTCGCACAATGGCAAGGCGCGTTCCATATTATAGTTCAGTGTCTTACACGAATGTTCCGTCTATTATGGCTGCTTTCCTTTTAGGAGACACAGGGTGCTTTCCAACTGCGTACACAGGCGACACTGTGTAACACAGTGTCCAGTAGTGTGAGAAAGAGCATATCAGTGTGTCTCACTCACACTAGTGGACACAGTGTTACACAGTGTCGCCTGTGTACGTAGTTGGAAAGCACCCACAGTCGACACAAGTCGACACAAAAGTCATTCTGTCTTCGTTCAGTATTCAGTGAGAAACAAAGACAGAATGACTCTTGTGTCGACTTGTGTCGACTGTGAGTGCTTTCCAACTACGTACACAGGCAACACTGGTCTAGTTTCCACCGAAACATTAATTCACACCTAATGCGACGTAGAATCAAATTTAATGTCGATGGAAATTAGTCAAATTGCGCTGATTTCGCTTCCGCTTCGAACTATAAGTACTCTACTTCCAATGAAAACGGAACACTAAATTTAATCCTTACGTGAGTGAAACCAGAGAGAAGCCTGAGAGTGGCCAGGCCCTTAGACCATATATACTTATAGACACGGCTTCAGACAACTATCTTGAAGCAAAGATAATATCATCTACATGACGTCACATGTGGGCAAAGCAAAGGCGCGTTTATAGACGGCTTCAGATAACTGCCTTGAAGATAAGATAATATCATCTACAAGGCCGCGTTTAACCGAACAATTGCTGAAATGCCCACATGTGACGTCACGTAGATGATATTATCTTTGCTTCACCTCGACTCGTGGATTCATATCTACAGGCCGTGTCTATAAGTATATATGGTCTAAGGCCAGGCCCATAAGAGTTTTTACGATCGCTATTCCGGCCCGTAAGCTAGCGCATGTCCATGGGTGGTGCACATTGGCAACTACGTAGCGATGTCCACGAGCGACTTGTCGATACGTACGCTATGTCCAAACGTGGACATGGTTCTATTCCGTGCTATGTGCACAATTCCAAGCGTCGAGAAAGATCGAGCAGCCGGCCAGCACCGAAGTGGTGGGGGAAGTGCAATATACGTACAAGCAATTTTAATTCTCTTAAGTTTTTTGTTACACGAATATCAAGAAAAATGGTTTGTTGCTGTATTTGTGGATGCTCGAAAAGTATTAATCACAATGGTTTCTCTGTATCTTATCACTCGTAAGTAATATTATAAAATATTGTTTGTAAAGTTTTATAGGTTATTTCGAATAAATAGTTGAAATAAAAAAACAATATAAGAAATATAAATATATTAATCATGAGATTATCGTAAAAATTTAAAAATACTGTTGATAAAGTGTTGTTAATGTTTGTAATTTTTATACACTTTGTAAAGATTTCCTAAAAACTGTCACAACGAGAAGCTTGGATACGATTTGTAAATAAAATAAATTGGGAACCTTCAAAATCTAGCAGAATTTGTTCTCAACACTTTAGTGATAATTGTTTTCTTAAATCTGGAATAAAAACTATATTAAGGCCAACAGCAATTCCATCTATACATGTCGAGAGATTAAAATATGTAAGTTTCTATCAAATATAAGCTTTTGTTTCATTATTCAACAATGATGTGTTCAACAAATCATTATTGGGCAATGTACTATTATATTTTATGTTTTGCAGGTAAGAAATTTTAATCCTGTTATGCAAAACGTTACCAATTCTACTATGTGCAAATTTCCAGAAGTACGTGACTCAACAACAAAGGTATATTACTTTAATTAAAGATTTATAATTTACTTACTATTTATGTTTGAATATATATATTGAGTTTTAGATTACTGAAATATCTAATATAGATAAACATATATTAATGGAAAAGAACCAACAAGAAATAAAAACAACACCATTAGAATCAACATCTTCAAACATTATTGGCAGTATTTTAAATCCATCAACATACGATACACCAACAAAAAGAAATTTGAAGACTCAACTTTTAAAAGAGCGTAGTATAAGAAAACTTCAAGCAAAACGCATAAAAATTTTGATGCAACAGAACAGACGATGCAAAAAAAGATTGAAGGATTTAGTAACTATAGTCTTATATGTGTAAGACTATGAAAGAAAACTCAGAATATATCCGTAATTTTTATACTAAATTAATAATTCATAAAGGGCAATGAAACATTATTTTCTTATGTTTCTTTTATTTATCACCACCTTGGACTTACTGCTCATCGGGTTTTACTACTGATTCTTTTATTTATAAATTTGTATTTTTTTACAGATACAATATCATTCCTCCAGGGAATCTGAAATCCAATATTCTACTTAAGGAACTCATCAATATATTTATTATAAAGACTTTCTGTTTATTAGCATATTTTTAACAAATGAATTTTTATTTGTATATAAAATTTATATTTATTTGTAAATAATATAATAAAAGTACTTGAAAAACAACTTAAAAAGTACAAACACATACATTTTTATGATAATTATGTATTTATTTCATAAATTTTTGAAACATCGTGTATTACAATATCTAATATTTATTATTTTGTGAATGGATTTCAGATTTGATTGAAAAACTTAGGCAACAAGCATTTGAATTTAGCGCCACTAGTGACGTCATTTGTGACGTCATAGCTTGTTCGATTCTGGCTTCACTTTTTCGGGCAAATGCTNCTTCCTTTACTCTTTATTCAATGGGCGTGACACAAAGCATGTTTACGTTGCGCGCTTGTTGCGTATGACAACGTGAAATGCTTTCTCAAGATTTGTAGTCTTGAAAAAAGTTCATAAAAGTTCATTCTTGATGTGGTTTATTATTGATATAATAATTATTATCAATAATAAAACATCAAAATGCATTATATATTTTTCTTAATTATTAATACGAGTTAACTGTGTCATAATTTCAAAGTTTTTTTATAGAATATTGAGGAACATTTACTACACACATATAATATACTATCTATCTATCTATATGTATATTCTATTATTAGTGTTCATTTTTATTTATTTTTATTTTATAAATTACAAAAAGAATCTACAT
>NW_018023109.1:10561-14921 GCF_002006095.1 Pseudomyrmex gracilis | reverse complement strand
AAAAAAACGGAAAAATAGATTTAATCAGATCCAAATTAAATCTAAATAGATATAAAGTAGATCTAAATAGATACAAGAGATATCTAAATAGATCTATGTAAATTGATACTTTATTTATTCTTAGATCTACTTTAGATCTCCTCAGATCTAATATATTAGATCTACTCAGATCTACTTAGATCTAAGCAGATCTAAACAGATCTGAGGTGATCTAATATAGTAGATCTGAGTAGATATAAAGTAGATCTAAGAATAGTAGATCTAAGAAAAAGTAAAGTGTCAATTTACATAGATCTATTTAGATATCTCTTGTATCTATTTAGATCTACTTTATATCTATTTAGATTTAGTTTGGATCTAATTAGATCTAGTTTTCCATTTTTTTATCTCGATAGATTTAAATGAGATCTAATCCATTTTTCCCGAGGAGTGTCATTTTGCACGTAGATGCACGCTCATTCGCAGATCTTTACTAGTACTTAACATCTCGTACGTTAATTATTGCGAAGAAATTAACGTACGCAAAATTAACATTTAATTGATTATATAATATGTAATTAAAAAGAAATAACAAATAATTGGAATAAAAAGAATAATTATCTATTTTCGTCTACAAAAGTAATTTATTAAATTATATAACATTACGTATAATCTTTATTTTAAGTATAATCCTTATTTTTTAATAAAATACAGTGCAAGTTTTACGCATACCAAGTTATGAGTGATACAGCGTTAATTTTATATTTAAACTTTTAAGAAATTATATTTTAGTTCTTACTTAATGTTGTGTATATATAAAAACGTTTAAATGGAAAAGTTATAGTATTTATAATATAAAAGTTTAAATATAAAATTAACGCTGTATCAGCAATCGTAGAATATTGCATATCATTAGTATAAAAGTACTCAAAGAAAATAAATTGCACAGAAAATTGCACCAAAGAGTTTCATTATATTTTATTTGTATCGTTTCAAATTAAAATATTACCACGTACATATCTTAATATGTTATGTCTACTAATCACGTAAAACTGTAATTGAAAACTGTCACTAGAACTGTCTCACAAGACCACTAACCAAATAAATAAATATTAATCTATTCATTCTTAACACGATATAAAGCCTTTGCACAAATTCTTTCGTAACGCGTTACGTTATGTTAAGTACTTGCCATAAACTTAGATTGGTAACTTTCAACTTTATTCAACGCACAAACAAACTTAACGTACTACAATTATGCTACATTAAGTGAAGTTTGTTTGTGCGTTGAATAAAGTTCTAGTTTACGTGTGAATCTAAGTTTATAGTTAGTACTTAACGTAACGTAACGCGCTACAAACGAGTTTGTGCGGAGGCCCATAGGCTTTGGTCCGTTTAATGCTTAAACGCGCATTTATCTGTAGTATTTATATGTAACGTATACTATAGATAAATACAGTGCGCTTCATCACAAAACGGACCGCAGCCATGATATTTCGATTTAAATTTTTAAGTAAATAATAAATGACATTTTGATACGTATTACTTGATTAATAGCTGGTATATTCTTTGACTTCTTCTGTATTTAAACACATATTCAAGTCATTTTTCAAATCATTATAATGTGCATACGTTTTTGGTAAGATTATAGTATTGGTACATGTAGTAAATATTGGTCTTTGGCTTAAACCTACTGTGTCATTAAATTGTACATTAATACTGATAGGCATAAGAAAAGATCCAGTAATTAAAAATACTAAATTTGCCAGCTTATCTTTGTCAAGACATTGAATGTACATTGTGAAATAATGCAATACATCAGTTTCTTCATTTGTTAAGTAAGAGTCGGTCACTAAACAATTAATGATTTTTGTCGCAGTAGGTGTTTGCATATCTAAAAGAACATCAAAATCACAATTATTCCAGAAATCAGCATGATTTTCAGGTGATACACCATGTCGAAGTTTTGCAATGAGCCTTTTAGGTTTCTCTACTAAAATTTCTGTGGCAATAATATTTAATTGTTCTGAAAATATATCGGGATTTGGTTTTGCAAAAAACCGGTGTGTTTGGAAAAAGTCCTGAATAGTCTCAGTTTCTTTTTCATGTAAAGATTTAAAATTCTTCAATGCTTTTTTCAAAATCTTCCGCAAGTACGGATTTACGTAACGCAATAATTCTTGTATTAACATATCAGATTCAATCTGTTGCTCACAATTTGCAATTAACATTAATGTAATTCTTGATAATTTTACAGGAATTTGATTTGTCAAAAGCAACATATGCTGTAAGATCCGTCCAATTGTAACAAACTTGTCTAGTTCATTTAGTCTGTTTAATTCCAAGTATGGGACTATACAATCCTCACCTTTAAAAAATATTCCCTCACATTGAACAAAAAAAAGATTAAACAGTTCTTTAGTAAGGCCACCTCCATCAAGACCTATTTCTCCAACAAAAGTGACTCGCAACCTCTTATTAACTACATATTCATCTTTATATAAATTTATCAAATTGTGAAGACAGTTACTCCTTTTTACTTCAATAGTAATTTCTTCTGCATGTTCTGGAAGGCATGGAAATATCAAGCATTTCTCTGCAATAGTATCTTCTTTGCCACCTAAAATTCAATCATTAATATTATTTTTAAACAAAAACTACGCTTAAATCTAACATAAAAATTAATAATTTCTCCTAGTCTTTATAATCATTTCTTTTGATACGTTCACCATGAAATGTTATAATTCTAATTACACAATTCATCATCTTTATTTTCATCAGAATTTTCTTCTTCATCTTCAACTATTCGGAACTGTGTTCTTCTTGATCTTCTTGGCAGATCACTTGTTCCTGGAGATTGTGGTGACAAAGTACTTGATAAAGTTTGTTCTAATNTAATAGTATCAGAATCACTGTTTCTCTGAGTTAAAGACAACGTTGAACTATTTCTTGCTGTTTCAGAAGCAAAAGTATTTGATTCTGTAATAAGAGGAAGATTGTCTGGAAAATCGTTCAAAGGAAGTACGATAAGTTTGCTTTGCTTCAATTGATTTTCTAAATCAGTTCCATTTTGAATATCTCCAAGAATAATGAGTTTCTTCGATTTGTCAACTCTTCCCAATCTAAAGCCGCACATTCGTAATAAGTTTTGAATAGAAGGACGAAAAAGTGAAATGATATCTTCTTTTATTTCATCAAACGTGCGATCTCTTTCTATTTCGAGCAACTCATCAGATACACCTGAATATAAACACAAAATATAGATACATTAAACAATTCAGGCTTTTTTTGCAAATAAATAAATCTGTTTACTTAAACATTTAATACATAAAATAAACATAAACCTAATCCTCTCTGTTTCAAAAATTTTAATTCGACATTGGATGGGAAAAAATCGGCGTGTGCTAATTTCATTAAAACTACTTTCTTGTTAAATGTCTTCTTTCTCTTACGTCCTCTATTTGGACTAGATATATCAGTTTTTCTGAAATTTCTTCGAGTAGCTGTCACCAAGGATGAAAAGTCTNGTTCTTCTTGTGTTGATTCGTTTGACGCACTAGCTGCTATTCTTAACAAACGATTAGCTATTTCCGTGTNATCNGACATTTTTGTTTAAAAATATATTATACGTAGATCACACATAACACACATATCACAGATGAACAAATATTTAAGGTTCTGTGTAAATACGCGGGAAAGCAATGTGCGATGCACTGTAGAAATTGACGCCATCAGTGCTGCCAATATAAGAAAAGTAAGTTCTCTAGCACACTTGAATTAAAATTATGTACTGACATAATAGAAATTCGATGAATTAAAATTATGTGAGAACATAATAATAAATTGATGAATTAAAATTATGTTACGACATAAAAAAACAAAACAATTACTTTTATGTTGCGACATAATAATAATTCCATGAATTAAAATTATGTCAGGACATAATAAAATTTAGGAATTATTTTTATGTCTAGACATAATAAAAATTCGGAATTATTTTTTCTCGTGACATAATAATAATTCGATGAATTAAAATTATGACTAAACATAAAAATAATTTTGAATTTTCATTATGTCTTGACATAATTTTAATTCATAGAATTATTTTCGTCACAACATAATAATAATCCAATTTAGTAATTTTTAGTTTTAACATAATAATAATTNGATGAATTAAAATTATGTCATAGGACATAAAAAAAATTTAAAGNTATTTTTATGGCTTGACGTAATATTAATTAGATCAATTAAAATTGTTTTGAGACATAAAGAAATTTCGATTTTGTATTTATGTCTGGACATAATTCACTGAATTAAAATTATGTTAGAGTATAATAAAAATCCAGAATTATTTTTATGTGTAAGCATTATTTTAATTCAG
>NW_018023109.1:6461-9744 GCF_002006095.1 Pseudomyrmex gracilis | reverse complement strand
GAATATATTATTTATGGCCTTACAAACAATGGAGCTAAACAAATTTTGTAAATCTTTTCATTGTAGCAATAAAACATATTTAGAAAAACATATAATTTGTCCGGATTTTGGCGCCGCACCCTGTACACTCGAAGGTGTTTTAAATTTATCAATCGCCTCGGTATGCTTTCTACTCAACGTACTACTATTATGAAAGATAATATAACTTAAGAATTCTATTTTAGTTTGCAAGGATTGACATTTAGCGTAATTAACATCAAATTTGTATTTTTTCAGAATACTTAACATCTCGTCGATCAAAGCCAAATTTTTGTCAACTGGTTTGGTAGGGATGAGAATATTATCCATATATACAATTATTTTTTCCTCTCTAACCAGAGGATTCAGTATCTGAAGAATCCGTTTCTGGAATTTAGCTGGGGCCTCTGAATAACCGAAAGGCAAATAATTATACTCGAATTGGCTTTTGGCCGTCGCAAATGAGCAATATTTTGTACTGTCATCATCTATCTTTCTTTGGTAAAAGCTGTCTTTTAAATCAACCATGGGAAATACCGATTTATCATATAACCGAGATATGCAATCTTTGATATTAGGAAACGGATATTTTTGCTTTCTTATTCTACTGTTCAGAGGCCTCAGGTCGATACACATTTTAATCACTATTTTTTTACGCACAGGAACTATTCTGGAGCAATATGGCGAAGTACTCGGCTTGATGATACCCCGCTCCATCAAATCATCTGTTATTGCTCTTAATTCAAGACGCTCGACATGCGCGAATCGCCTCGGGGCGAATGCAAAGATAGAATCATCTTTAAGATGAACTTTGACAATGTATCCGTCATCGACAGGTTCGATAATTTTATTTTCTACACTTAAAATTGTTTCAATTAAACACCGTCTATCTTTATCGCCAAAGTCTATAATATGATTTTTTAATATTTCTTCTAATGTTACAGCTTGCTCATCCTCAACGCAGAGAGGTAATTCATGCAGCATATTTTTTGACGCATCGAATCCGACAATTTTTCCAACGGGTTTTGCATAGCTCAAGATAAATCCTTGCTTCTTTATAAATTCTCTTCCGAGAATAATGTCGCAATCAAAAGCATATTCTTTACGAACAAATCAATATGTATTGTTTTATTTTCTAGAAAATCCACAGATAAATTTACTGGAACCACACCAACGACATTCAACGGTTCATTTTTAATATTTACAAAAACTCGGTCCGACGGTTTTAAAGTTTTTACATAAGGTAAAATCCACTTCTTATACACATTAAGTTTTACAAAAGAAACCGGGCTACTCGTATATATCAAAGCTCTTAATTTGTAGTTTTTATTGCAGATCGTGACTACCTTTACGGACGGTGCGGTCGACTTCACTTCAGCATCTTGCTCGTTCACCAATGCTACCACTTCGGCCTGCGCTCCAACCTCGGTGACCAACGCTGCTGAGGACACGGGCTTCTGGTGCTGCGGCTGAGGTTTCGCACCTTTAGCCTTTACGGATGGACAATCGAATTGTCTGTGCCTCTCCTGCTAACAATAAAAACACACAATGTCACTTCTGCACTTTTTGTGACCATGACCTTTTTTTCCAGTTTCTGCATGCCGAATCTTTTGTCTTCCTGCCACTAGGAAGCACCGACGATTCTTGTCACCCGGATCTGCGAACCCTTCCGTGACAGCCCGCATTTTCTCCAGGAAACACTCAAAAGACCTATCTGCAACCAACAACGCTGACGCTCTGATTGCACTGTTCGTGATGTCACTAATCAACAAATGCACAGTATCTTTTACCGGTAAGTTGAGCAAATGTATAATGGCTAACTTGGCTATCGCGTACTTATCGAATGTCTCCTTACTCGGTATCCATCTCCTGGATTCTTCTCTCTAAATAGCCTTATAGAACGGAATTTTCCGTTAAAATATTTTTAACATCTTGGCCGAAGACCGATGCACGATTCAACCGCTACACCGGATTGAACTTTATACCAAGTTTTAGCGAACTTGGTTAATTTACTGGAAGCCGCCAGGAGCGTAACTCCATCCAACGCTCCGTGGCCTCCGGTCACCTGGTCGACACGTTGCACCCACGTAACTACATTTTCTTTATCCGATCCGCTAAATTCCGGTATCTGGGTTGCAAGCCACGACACTGAATTTCCGGGAATGTGACTATCTGTATTTCTTATAGATTGCTGAGCTCCTGATAGAGCTGGAACAGACGAAGATCTAGACTCCACCCCGACATTCAAAGGTTGCTTTTCGGTTGCCATGATCAGCGGATGTGCACCGTTTTGATTCGCCATCAGTTGCACCAGCAATTGAATTGATTGTTCTTGCTGACGCATGATCTCCGTGACTTCATTGAGCGCGGAACGCAAGACGGTTGCGGTCAGTAGTTCCTCCGCACCACCCGCAGCTTTTGATTCGGCAATTTGTCCGACGCTGGACCCGCTCTGGGTTTCAGCCAATTAATCTTGCAAATCCATTCGCTCGATGTGAGTTAGTATACGGTCGATCAGGTTGCTTCCATTTCCACCTATCAGAAGGTGATATTTTTGTGCTTCTGATTGCAGCTTATCCAAGGTCGCTCATTCTAAAGCGGCTCGATCCATCATAGCACGGATACGTGGCAATATAATACAAGTTATTTTTCGATCTTTTTTTGTATTGCTTTCCGAATTAGTGAGTTTTATTTACTTCACCTTTACAGATATCACGGACACGCGACTAACACATGCACGCGCGCGCACAACAACTCCGATTTTAACGACTAAAAACCGTGAATAAATCGCATTTAAATCGTATCTAAATTGTACTCTCATTTCTGAAGTTGACAGAGATTTATCAGGAAAGACCAAGTCTTATATGGAATAAAGTGAATTTGAATCAACTATAGCTTATAATGTTATAAACACGACTCCTATTCTGTCCTTGCGGTGATCTTTACACGACCGACTTAAAAAACAGCTGATTCAACGAAGATCAGCTCCTTTGAATGATCACGCACTTTCAACGGTTATATTGTTATCGACACGACTGCTCCGCAATTTGGAATAATTAAATAAACAACACTTAATGATTAATGCTGAATTACACATATATTTAATATCACAAACGACTCAGTTATAATTCCGTTACAATTTGATCATACTTTGACTGACTACTCCAGGCCGGGTGATACTCTATTGACCACAGTACGATTCGACACCGCTCGATTCGACACAGATTTATTCGACACCAAATTATTCGACACCGTACGATTCGAC
>NW_018023109.1:1113-6181 GCF_002006095.1 Pseudomyrmex gracilis | reverse complement strand
GAATCGTACGGTGTCGAATAATTTGGTGTCGAATAAATCTGTGTCGAATCGAGCGGTGTCGAATCGTACTGTGGTCAAACGGAACACGCCCCTCCAGGCCACATCTCGACCGTTCAACGTACCGTTCCGGAGGAGAGTGATCCTCCTGGCTTAACCGGGCGAATATTCGCCTACCTCACAAACATTCTCAAACACGTGGTTTTACATTTGATTTTTGATCGATATATCAATATTGCTCATAGTTCGGTCAGAACGCACTAGGGCACACGGAAAAACGGCGCTTCCGACATCTGGCGCATTCTCGCCGCTTGTTTCTTTCAATAGAAAATATTATTTACATGCATCATATATAACATCTTTTAAAGCGCATGCCAATAATTCACAATCTATAATCGCGCTACTGTCGTACACTCCACTTTGACATATTGCTGTTACAGCGTTACTTATATCAGTGATATTTTGTTCTCGTAGAACGCGAACAAACTGTGCAAACTTTGTATTTACTACATGGGTATGTTTTGCCAACCAATACTACATATTTTCAATACACTAATTTAAAGATAACAAAAACGGTGGGTCGTTTCATGTACAAACACTTATCGTTTACTGTAAATTTTACAATTAGTGCGTCGCGAATAATACCGACATTTAGCGCTAAATTACGAAGCCACAAAGTAGCAGACGCATTGGTCGATTGTAATAGGTGATGAATATTTGTTTGCTTCTGATCGTTTGCCATGTGGAAAGTGGTATAAACAGTAAATGTCCATGATTGTCTCCGATAACTATTTCCACATACAAGATTGGACCAACACTTATTCCAATTTCAATATATTTGTACGCTGTTGATGTTAACGCGTACCATCTTCTTAAAATGCGAGTCGCCTGATGTGGCGGAGACGCTGTTTGCACACTGTAAAACACGTGTGAATAAAGCATATGTCAAAAACAAAAAACACGTAAAGCGACAGTTTACTCACTTATTGCGTGCAATCTTCGTCTCACCATGGTATTTTCCGCTAGTTTTTACGGTATACATTGTATCTTCTCGAAACTGCAATCGAAAATTGACTGATGCAATGTCGCGTAAGAGCCCTCTTAAATATTACCCGACTCCACCACTTTGTAGTAAAAAATAATAATGGCATCAAAAAGTATGATTCATATCTTATTTTATATTAAATAAAAAATGCTAATGAGCAAAAAGTTACTTACTGCGTATTAGAGAAACAAAATTATGGTGAAATACCTCAAATTTTGCAAAATATAAAGGTTTTGTTAAGTTTCATCAATTTGATCACGTATTAGAGTGACATAAAACTTATATTCTATAAACCTATATTAAAGAAACCTGGTGATGACAGCAACAATTGCTAACTGCGTATTAAAGGAAAAATTGATGATGAAATGACTCATAACTTCTGCACAATATGTAGTTTTTGTCGGATATCAAATTTCATCGACTTGATCACATATTAACCTTTTCGCTCCGGGACTGGTCCATATATGGACCAGCAAGAAAAGCGAACGTAATAGATGTTTATAAGGTCAAGTTAATGCATTAAATTTAGAAAAAATAGTGAAAAAAATCCTGGTTACTTCTTTGACCTTCAAAATTAACTTTGAAGGGGGGGTAGCAGGTTATTATTAACTTTTTCAGCTAAAATGCGAGGTCAATTTTAAAGGAAAAATCCCCGGAGCGAAAAGGTTAAAGTAACATAATCCTATTATATATTAAATTTAAAAAGAAATACCGGTGTCAGCACAAATTGCTAACTGCGTAGTAAAAAATAACAATTGCGCAATTATTACATATGACTCATAAATTGTGGAAAATGCACTTCTGTTGGATATCAGATATCATCGATTTTATCCCATTAAAGATTGCAAACGTTGCACTTTTTTTCGTGTATCAAATGTCAGTTCTATTAAACAAAGATGGGTACTGTTTAATATGCAAACCTACAACACCAGCAAATAGCACTATAAAAAAGCAAAACCCGTTGCATAAAATTAGTATTTCATCAGAAAACGGTTGGAGTAATCAGTTGCTGTGTATCTCAAAACTAAAGTGTTATAAGAGTAAAAAATGGAAACAATCGCGCAATTAGAGCGCAATGTATTGGTGTCACCAGAGCCAGAACCAGGCATGTGTATGGAAGTGTGGCAGGACGACGAAAGAAACCGGGCGTCACTCAGAGACGTCCTGGTCAACGCCCAGATAGAATATGAAAAGTTGGAGCTTCGGAAGGAGACGGTTAGTTGGGCGAAACGCGTGCTAGGTGAAGTCCTGGATGCAGTTAAGTCAAAAACGAGTTCCTGAAAGAAAAGAAGGGACATGTTGGACTTAAGAAAGGACGTTATTTTGTTTAAGTGCATATACGTGTAAAAAGTCTTTGCGTATACTTACCTGCGAGTAAACACTAGTATGTAAAGTGCTGAGAGAACAAAGGCAGTGCTAGTGAGAAAACTCGGTTTTTGTTTTATACAGTGTTATTTTGTTATATTACCAAACAATAACTAACCAGTCCTGGAAAAGAGGAAGTATTGTTAAGAGTATTTTGTGTTGTAGGTGTAAAGTAGAAATAGCGAAAAATACCTTTTGCGTAAAAAGGCGCTATAAGTGTTAAGTTTGGGTTTAAGCTCAAAGTTTTTTTGTTTTTATGTTCTGTATTTTATTTTATGTTCAAAAGGTACGGTTGTAAGCGCTAGTTGCGAAAATTTTAAGTTTTGTATGGTACCAAAGAATTTTATTTTAAGTGTGTAAAACCAAAGGTTTAGTTCAGGTACGGATTCGCGGAGGCGAACTAAGCAAGCTGGGAACCTGTTGTACGTTGTTTAAGGTTGTTAGGAAAAAGTGTTTGTTAAGACAAAAGAAGTACTGAACAAGAATCACAGGGTCGTAGTAGCACTGAAAAGTGCGAAAGTAGTTGTTAATGGGTATTTTTTGAAAGTTTGTAAAAATGGCGATTAAGGAAAAATTTTCGTGTCTCGAGAAACGTGAGCCTCGGTAGAAACGGGCCATGTGAAAATTTTCCCTTAATCTGTGGTTTCAGTTAATTTGTTTATTTAACAAATTAATTGAACGGGTTCTTGTTTAGTAAGCACAGAGGGTCCCAAAAGTGCGATAGAGTTTGCTTAACTCGCGCCCGGGAGAAATTTCCCGATCTAGGGAGTTTTGACGCACGAACGTACCTTAAGGCGCTGTTACTGTATACTCATGCGGATATGAGCCTTAAGGCCAAGCAGGAGAGGCATCCATCTTGTCTAGTCAGTCGATCTACGAAAACCGTACGGTACGGACGCGTGCTTCCTAGAATCGTGCGAATAAAAGTTTTCCGAGACTCATTTATTCACTAACTAACAATTGTGGTGATAAACAATAAACCGTTACGCTGTAATAAGTGTACGTTGTTTGCTATTAAAGCATTTATTATATTCATTCAATAAACAGTGTGATTATTGCGCGTGCAAGTGCACCCGTGTTAACCTGCTATTTCCTAGAGATCCTGAGGGTAGAAGTCATCCCCGTGGACGGAAGGAAAGCAGCCATCCTTGTTACTTGGGGGTTAAAGTAACTGGCAACCGTGAAGAAATATCACAAAGGGTAAGTCCTTGACCATATTTACGCCTAACCCCGGTCACATTGGAACAGTCGACTCGTTTAAACTTACGAGAAAAGTTTGTCGCGTGGGAGCAGCGTTGTACAAAATGTCTCGAATTATTGGAAGAAAATAGTCGGAACAAACGTCCGCGACTGTCTCTAGGAGTCAGACAATCGCTGGTCGCTAAAATTGCCTGACTCATAGGATTAAAAAACTCACTGCGTCGACAGGTTGCATATATTGGCGCCGGACATGGACTTACATGGCGAAAGATAGACATCGCTTTTGAGAGTAGACTAATGACGGGTGCTATCATCACCGAAAATAACGTTGAACCTCGCCATTTTCTCGAACACGCAAGAAGCACGGTGTTGGAAAAAGTGCAAAATGCCATTGAAAAACACAATAATCTGAAAATAAATACAACGTTCAATGGTGAATTTGTATCGGGAGACAAACGGGCCAATAAAAGTATAACCAGAAATTCGGAAATTTATTGTACAACTAATTTAGACGACTGGTATGAGCGATACATCATCGAACCTACGTTAGCGTTTTTAGATGAATTTCAAGAACGCGATAGTGGGTGGGCTTTGTCACGTATACTGAATTTAACTGTAAACGTGAACAAGTATAATCCATTGCGTGCAGGATGTCATATAAATTTGCCACCAGAAATTACGTATAAGAGAGCAGTAATTAACGTGTTATCTGAAGACATGTAGAACCGCACATCATTGTATCCCCACTATACAACAGTACTGAATCTACAGGACATTGAGTTTCCAATGAGTATACACCAAATATCAAAATTTGAACGGCTCAATGACATCTCCGTCAATGTGTACAACATGGAATTGAAGAGAAATAAGAAGAAGAACATACTTGACATTTTTTCAATACGACTCACAGAGCAAAAGAGAGAGAAACACGTACACTTGCTTTATGTTTCGGATTCACGAGACGTTGATCGTGGACACTTTGCCTGTATAAAGAATCTGTCTAGACTCGTGAACGCACAACTGAGTAAGAAGGAAAACAAGAAATATATTTGCGACAAATATGCTTTTGCGTTATATATGTATATATGATGTGTGAAATGCTTTTGCGTTATATATATATATAGGATGTGTGACAATATGAAAAAGGAATATATATTTGCAGATGTTTACACTACTTCCATTCTCTGGACAAGTTGAATGTTCACAACATAGATTGCGGAAAATTAAACAACTGCGCGATTCGATTGCCGATGGAAGAAAATAAGTGGCTTAGTTTTAACAACCACAGTAGGAAAGAACGTTTCCCATTCGTAGTATACACTGACCTTGAGGAGTGGCATTCACTTAGACACCGTTCAATTGGACACGTTGCAATTAGACACGTTGCAAATAGACACAGAATTTTAGACACGGTTCAATTAGACACGGTGCATTTGGACACGCAAGAAAATGCGCACCGTT
>NW_018023109.1:0-1063 GCF_002006095.1 Pseudomyrmex gracilis | reverse complement strand
TTATAGCGAATTCGGTAGCCTGCACTAGTGCACACTGAGTGCGACTTTTTTCAGTGCTGCGTATTCGTTTGGTACACTCTACTTCAGTGCGCTACACTCGGCGTATTCACTTGTGCAGCTCTGATGTAGTGCGAATTTTATATCGTGTTCGATAATGTTTGCACTAACCGAATACAGTGCTATGTTCTTGTTCAGATGCATGCAGTGAACTGCGACAGAGCATATTTTATTGCACTGAAAATTTCGACAGTTCAACTACATGGAACTGAAGTCCAAGCAGAATTTAGGAAAAGAACACATAGGTTAGGTAACCAAAAATGTCAAATAAAAAATTATTAATTTTAAATGAAGTATTAGAAACAAGTAGCAGCGAAGAAGATGAAATAAATATACTTGCAAAAGTGTTTCAAGAAAAAAGACCAAAGATAAAAAATTATATTAATACTATAAATGAATATTCAGATAAAGAGGTAAAAAATATATAACAATAAATATAGTTTTTAGACATATGTAGTGTATGTTTATATTATTTTATATATATATAATATATTTAGTTTCAGAGAAACTTTNGTTTANAACGAAAAACATATATGAAATTAAAAAATTTGTACATAGAATCAGAATTTTGCCATGAAAGTCGTAGTGTATCAATTGACGAAAAATTGCTGGCATTTTTATNGTAATAAATTAATTTATCTTGTTAAAGTAAAGAGCAAATATTAGGTATATTTTATTCATATACATGTATTATTTATGAGAAAATATATATATTCTTTAAGAGAAAAAAGAATAAGATATATTATGTATATTCATATAGTATATTTCTTAATATGTGTCTACTAAAGNTTTGCAGGTAACAAAAGTACTGTCAGAACTGTTTCTAGTAGATTTGGTATGGCAGAATCTTCATTCCATTTTTTTTCTGACAACATCATGGATTTTCTAAATGATATAGCAGGATCTTTTATAAAATTTCCTCAAACAGTGGAGGAGAAAAGAGAAATATCGAGAGAATTTGAAAGTGTAAGTAAGAAATACAATTTGTGAATTATATATAGTTTAA
>NW_018023108.1:3306-15018 GCF_002006095.1 Pseudomyrmex gracilis | reverse complement strand
GTGACGTCATACCCCTCCCCCTGTGACGTCATACCCCCTCCCCTTCGTGTGACGTCACCCCTCCCCCTCTGACGTCATACCCCGCGCCCCCCTCGGAGCTCCTGAGTTAGAACCGGCCTAGTTACACTACTGTCGGTACAGATTTATTCGTAACTAACGAATACATTTTTATAAATAAAATCGATTATTTGTTATTCGCGAATAAATTTTACGAATTTATTCGTTAATTACAATAACTCCTCGACGAATAAATTTCCGAATAAATTAAGTAGTATTGGCACACGTAAATATTATTATAAAATTTTCAATAATTAAGCTAAATAGATATAAAAAATGTGCAGTTATATGGACCACTCTCCGATCTTAACAATTTTGACATATGTTATCAAAGTCATTTTCCTGAGTAATAATATAAAGATTTTAGCCATTGCTCATTGTTTGTTAAAAAGTTATAATCAAAAGAAGGTTTATAAATAAACTCTTATTTTCTGACATTATGTACATTTTGTTTGTGTTGTAAGCGTGTAGACAGGGAGCTTTCGCTCTTCCACAGGGGAAGTGGCCAGCGTTGCCGTGGAAGGTGCCACAGCGTGACGTCATGCGGTAGAGAGGGTAATTTACTATTGGTGGGAGAAGTACGACGAGTTGTTTCTCTCTATCTCTCTCTATCGCGTGACGTCACTCTGTGGCACGGCAACGCTGGAAGTGGCTTTACCTCTCTCCCTGCACCTCCCTTGAGAAAAATGAAGAACGGTTTTCGATTAAATATCGCTTCATGTCACGAATGTATACGTGTATTTTTTAGGAGTGCAGAGGGAGAGGCAAAGCTCCCCTGCCTACACGCTTACAACACGAACATAAACAATAAACAAAGTCTTGTTAAGAGACCAAACGCTGTTACGTATAGACAAATTTTTCATAATAATGTCGGAAATATATCCACTAAATGATATTAAATTGCGAACTAACAAATAATATTTATAACGTATTACAAGAACAACAGACATACATGACATTGTAAAATATTACAAATAATAAAGAAGAAAATGATACGAAACGTAGTGTCGGAAAATAAGAGTTTATTGACGCAACTTTGGTTAATTTCTCATATTGGATATTTATGTTACGTCCTCGAGACTCCACGGTCCCCTTTTTCTTGCGACGCGACGCGGCAACGCATAACAAACCCCTTTTTTTTGTAAATAATGAAAAGCAATAAATAACTCGAACGGGTCTCCTATTGTTTGGAAACTTAGACTCCAGACGATAGAAGAGCAAACGGAAATCGCATCAGCGCCCGAAAAGATAAACCGCGCCTAGTAATAACCCGAAATTTTATGATAACCAGCAAGTAAACTTATTATTAAACATCCTAAACAAACCCGGATATCTCCGAGCCAGAAAGAACACCGCTCAAAAAATTAGGGCAGCCGGAGCAAATAGAACTCCGACGCCATGAATAATCCACAAAAACTTTATTATAAACAAATAGCAAAGGATCTAGGCGTGATCTAAAACCAACACTCTCTCTTTTCACTTCTCCGAAAAATCGGACGAGCCGACCAAGGCAAGAAATTGTCACCGATTGGCGATCTCCTACGTTTACCCGACCAACTAATTAACAAATAGGAACCAGCGGGGCTCAGAGTTTTCCGATTGGAAGAAATTCGGTGAGCACTCGCTTACTCGAAAAGGTATATAAGAAGGGACTCTCGGGGCTGGAGTCAGAAAAACTGCTGATTTCCCCGGGAGTGCCGCAGCGAATTCGCGACGATTGAGTTTAAGTACGCATAAAAATTTAAGTGTAAAAAGAGAAGCCGACCGGGTCATCCACGCCAGCTCCAGCCGCACCGGTTCAAAGCGACCCGCCGCCGATCACCCAGCAGCTAAGCCGCACGGGGCTACAAGACGCAACAGCACCTAGGCGAGATTATTCAAGTAGTAAGTCCACATCATTATATATATACAGGGTGTCTCACAACTCACGACTTTAAATTAAATGACGTATTCCTGAGATCATTTTGAGACGAAAGTTCTAATACCATATTGTCGAGGCTACAATACTTTTTGAATTATAAGTGTTTAAAAGTGACCTATCTGGTGGTCTGTTTTTCGCGCGCTCAGGTACGGCGCATCGTACATGACAATGTTCTTGTTTCGATATACTTGATATTTTGATAATTATGCAAATTTTCTCAAAAACATTGAATTATCATTGAATTATAGTTACATAAACATAATATTAATACAGTGCGTATGTAAATGTGAACAGTTTCATCAAATTCTTGTAGAATTTTAATCACGTGTTTGACGAGCTGTCAAAGTTATAGTATGAAACTGGCGTATGCTGTATTGATTTTTTTGGTTTGTGGTAAAGTTGCTGCAATCAATAATTTTAATATACTCGGGAACTTAATAACATTTCTATTTATTACATTTATTTAATTTTATACAAAAGAAAATATATATTTTTTCAATTAATAACAAACAAATCTTAAAAATAAATATTAGATCAAATAATAATAAATATGTACATATTTTAATTGTAAATAAAATAACAGTAACTACTATTTTAATAGAATAACGTTAACAAAATAATTAGTACATTTTATTGTATTATAATAAATGTTACAATATTAAAATGTACTAATGTAAAATGTACTAATGTAATATTGTATTATAATAAATGTTACAATATATTAAAATGTACTAATTATTTTGTTTACTACAAACCAAAAAAATCAATACAGCATACGCCAGTTTCATACTATAACTTTGACAGCTCGTCAAACACGTGATTAAAATTCTACAAGAATTTGATGAAACTGTTCACATTTACATACGCACTGTATTAATATTATGTTTATGTAACTATAATTCAATGATAATTCAATGTTTTTTGAGAAAATTTGCATAATTATCAAAATATCAAGTATATCAAAACAAGAACACTGTCATGTACGATGCGCCGTACCTAAGTGCACGAAAAACAGACCACCAGATAGGTCACTTTTAAACGCTTATAATTCAAAAAGTATTGTAGCCTCGACAATATTGTATTAAAACTTTCTCAAAATGATCTCAGGAATACGTCATTTAATTTGAGGTCGTGAATTGTGGGACACCCTGTATATATATATATACGGAGGTTCCACTTCTCGCGAAATTAACATCTGACGTCGTGACTGATTTTCGGAAAAATCAAGAAAAACGGTTAAAATAAACGAATAGATAGACGCGCTCAAAACTTCGAATTTTTTGGAAGCGCTACTCGCGGTGTATAGCCGTCTCGAGTAGCATTCGAATTTTTCGGAAGAGCTACTCGCGGTGTATAGCCGTCTCGGGTGGCATCCGAATTTTTTGGAAGGGCTACTCGCGGTGTACAGCCGTCTCGGGTGGCATCCGAATTTTTTGGAAGAGCTACTCGCGGTGTACAGCCGTCTCGGGTGGCATCCGAATTTTTTCTTTATTTCCTTCCCCAAACCACGAAGTAAACAAGACTCAACATCTCCGAAAACGGTCGCGAAGCCAAGAAAATGCAATAACATAAAAGAGAATACAATAACATAAATTAAGCATAATTGCATAAAATTGTTTAAGTGGAACCCCGGCAGAGAACTTCACGAGCGGGTAAAGAGGCCCTGCGCCATCGACGCAACCTAAAATTGCGACGAGCGGCAGCGCTCGCGCTAAACGAAGCGGAGCCGACCAGGCCCATTGACGCCACCTCTCCCGCAACGATAGGAAACAATAGCAATAACGACAATAATATAAAAAACCCCAGCGATACACACACAACCTCATCTCACCCGCACTCACACTCACCTACACACTCGCACGCAAGCACATCTCACCCAACCTCACACGATATACATACAGACTCACACCACGACGACGATTTGTGGTATCAATCCCTTTCTTACTCTCCTGTAATCACCGATCCTCCCGCGAACATTCCACCGCCTTCACTTCTTCGCTCCTCCTTTCTAACGCACTCCGAGCCCGCTTGTCCCGCAGAAAATCCCGCGGATGTGCAATTAGTGATGGGCGATATTTATCGATAACTGTGGATATCAATATTTTCCAGTCGATATATCGCTATTTTCTATCGATATTTTAAGAACCGATTATCAACGTATCGATATTTACGTCAAGAATATCGATGTTGTAACCGGTCACGCCAAGCAAGAAAATAGCAACAGTGTGGAAGTCTGATTCCAGTAATTGTACATTTGATGGAGAGACGTACAATGCAACGTGCTTTGTGTACATAAGAATCTGTCTTACACTAAAGAGAGGAAACTTAAGTGGAAGGAAAAAAAAGCAAAACAATAACGGTTATTGTAAAGTTTGCTCGTGAGTACTTGCTGCGTATACACGTGTTGGATAATTTAACGTTTATAATCTAATACGTTCATTTACGTTCCACAATCTACACTGTCATATTTCATTAAAAGATCAGTTTGGATGAGGCAGTTATGCGAGAAGACGGCGAGATTACGACGACAGTGGTGGCAGCGAGGATCGTGGATGTGATGGGCGTGTATTTATAAAAAGCTCTTTCTAGAATGAAAAGAGACTTTTATTTACACTATGTACAGGAGATTGTTTTTGGTTTTATATAAGAAGGGGCCCTGAAAAGGGCCGTTTGGTGTCGGCCCTGGAAAGAGGCTTTTTCTCAAGCCTTTTCTTTCCAGAATATTCGAGGCCTGGCTTTGGTTAGCCGCCAGTCGGTGCCCTGGAACCGCTGAGGTGATATCGACGAAGATCTGCTGTCGATTGTCTGAACGGCTGCTTCCGTTGAAAGCGGGCATATGTCCTCTGCCTGGCAGGCCCGTTCTGCGGTGGAGGGTTTTGTTCCTCGCCTCCTAGCCCTCTGTCGAGCCCTGGTCTGCGTGCCGCAGTCGATTCTATCGGCCTGGGTCTGCGTGGAGACACTTCGCTGCCGAGGAGTATAAGATGGCGTCGGCGGTCTGTCCCAGGCGATCGGTCTCCTTGGAGGTGTGGTCCGTGGAGGAGGAAGGTCGATCGGAATTAGGCGCCAAGGTAGAAATTGCTCTACCCCCGGGAGTTTCTCTGACCCGGGTGTTCGGGGTCGCTCGGCAGCCTTGAGAGGACTTTGTGGCGGAATGCCTTTTTTGCCTTTTTCTCCACTGGAGAAAAAGTGATCTCTCAGAGAGATCGGTGCTTGTTCCAACTAGATAGCGAGCTGATTGCGCTCTAGCTATCTGGCTAGCTGGATGTCGAAGGGCCGCCGACGGCCGTCTTATCTAACCGTCGGGGCCAATGTTGCTTGCGGGCGAACTAGCGCCGCTGTGCGCCGTGTAGCGGCGGCGCGCCGTACTAGCCGCGCAGCGGCGGACCGCCGGCCCAAGTTTAAGGCCGTCTCACCGCTGCACGGCGTGTTCATAAAGTGGTGTGCACCACAATCAGTCACGTCATTATCTCACGCATTATTTATATAATTATGAATTGTTTATCAGCGTATCTCTTATATATGCTTTGCATTGATTTTGTGATGGTCTTGATTGCGTTTTTCAGCTCTTGTGTGTTGAAATTATTGATGTTGATATATAATTACTATACTTCCTTCAGCCAAGATTTAACTTCTTCTTTGGTTGCTTCTGCTACTTCTTTTAGCTTAGCTCAAAGCAGCTTTGCAAAATTATCTATTTTTTCCAGCAGCTGTTACATTCCACAACCATAACAGTATGCACATAAATTTCCTAACAATAGTTGGTTTCCAACTATTTCAACTAACAACACAAGTTGACATAAGATCATTTTGTTTTTGTCTCTCACTGAATATTGAAAGAGGACAAAATAATTGCTGTGTAGACTTGTGTCGTTAGCTGCAAAACAACCAATATTGTTCAAATATTTATATATTTTTCCTATATCATGATATGAATACATTATATCAACATATTATTATTCTTTTACTATTTAGAGTATAACATGTCTATGTATACACTATTTATAGTATGTACTGTATAGCATTTTAAAACTTTCTTACTGAAATACTTATTTGTTCTTCAGTATTATATTTCAACATATTTCATTACTTTTTAGTGCCGCCAAAGAGTATGGTCTGGAAATATTTTGTAAAAACTCAAACGGGAGATAAATGCAAAAGTTTTGAACTAAATGTAAAAAAAAGTAGTAACACTACAAATTTAAAGTATCATTTGGAACATTCACATCCAAAAGTAGAAATGGGTACTATGGATATGTCTGTATGTCAAAACAGAAGAGATAGATTGAAGATAAAGAAAAAGACAATGTTTTGTTGATTCCTGAGGGTAACAGAGTTCTATCTCCTGCATTATCAACAGATTCGGTTATATCTTTGCCATCAACGTCTAGCAGCAAATCAACTCTTAAAAAGCAGCCTAGAATTGATACGACTTTCATAAAACAAAAGTCATTCCAGGATGGAGGGTTAAAAGAAACTGAAATCACAAACAAGTTATTGTTTATGATTGCAAAGGATAATTTACCTTTCTAAATTGTAGAAAAGAAGGGGCTTAAAGTATTTATCAAGAGCATCGCTCCTTTGTACAAAGCGCCGTGCAAAAAAACTATAACAAACATGATGGAAAACAAGTATAAATTATTATCAAGTTTAATTAAATCCAAACTGTCAGTAAAGCATTTATCGCTTACCACAGACATTTAGACTGATGCCTTAAATATAAAAAGTTTTTTGGGTTTAACATGCCGTTTTATATTAGATAATTAATATAAGTCGATAGCAATTAGTGTAATGGAGTTAGACAAAAGGCACACTGCTAAAAATCTTGAAACGTGGTTATTGAAAATGGTACAGGATTGAAGGAATATAAATAAAGACAACATAACTGTAGTTGTCTCTGACAACATAAAAAAGCAATAAAAGATGCTTTTGGTGCCGACAAGCATTTATCATGCTTTGCACATAGTTTAAATCTAGTACCTTCAAACGTAATGCATTCTGAAAATATAAATTTAATATGCCACAAAGTGAAAGATATAGTTAAATACTTTAAGCAATCTGTTATCGCAGCAGATAAATTGCGAGCTGTTTCTGACCTTAAACTTATTCAATCTGTCCCAACGCGATGGAATTCATCATATTATATGTTTAATAAATTCATAAAGTTAAGTGGAAAAATAAGTTCAATATTAAAATAAGTTCAATATTATTAGAATGTCCCAAATCGCCACCTATGTTATCTGCATTTGAAGTACAAAGTATAAAGGAATTCGTAGATTTATTACAACCGCTTGAGGATGCTACGAAAATCGTTTCCGGAGAATTTTACTTAACAAGCAGTAAGATTATATCATAAATATTTTACGGAGAAATTTAGAATTGGTGAACTCTGAAACTGATACTGGCACTCGATTTAAACAACTTTTATTAGCAGAATTTAATCAAAGATTTGCATTGAACAAGTGTCAAATCTAGCAATATCAACACTTTTAGATCCTAGATTCAAGCGATTACATTTTTTAGATAAAGTAGCATGCTCATATGCTATCAATAAGATAACGAAATTAGTGAACAATACAATTAGAATAGAGAATAGTGCAACGGATGTAGAACAAAATTCTTTAAGTACTAAAACAGGAAGACGTTTTTGGTCATTTCATGAAGATTTGGTACATTTAAATAAATTAAAAGAAAATATAAATCCAACTGAAATGCTGGAAGAATTAAGATTCTACTTAAATCAACCACCAAATAAGATGGATGAGTGTCCCATTAAATTTTGGAACCAATCAAACAATTCAATTCTAAGTAAACTGGCAAAAAAATATCTATCAATGATAGCAACATCTGTTCCATCTGAACGATTGTTTTCTAGAGCGGGCCGGATATTAGATGAATCAAGGAATCGTCTAAGTGGAGATCATTTGCATCAATTACTTTTTTTAGGCTCATTGTCACTTGACTTGGCATGATTAAAACAGTTTATTATATGTTATATGATGCAAAACCTGATATTTTGAATAAAATATATATTCTGTTTTACTTGAGGTATTCTACAATTATGTTATACAATATACTATTTTTACAGTACATGTATAATTTACACTTATATTTAATTTTTAAATTTAACTCTTTAGTAAATTTTTATTTATTAACATGTGTCGATATTAATAATATCGATATATTTTATTTTCAATATCATGTGTATCGATATTCTGAACATATATATATATATCAATACCAAAATCGATATATTTCAAATATATCGCCATCACTATGTGCAATCCGCGCCAACTCCTCCACCCCCTCCTCGCTCTCCTTCCCCTCCACATCCGGGCAAGAACTCGCGGACGACGAATATTCCGATTCCTCTCGACCGACACCCCACCGCTCGACTCTAAAATACAAGACTTCCTCAGATTAGCCTCCACTTACCGAAAAGCAGATCCTAAAAACATACCCTTCGTAATTGATCTCCTAAGAATAAATCCTTCCAACCTCTTTCACCTAATATCTACCACTCCATCCAGAAAACTCCTCTCCGTCAAATCCCCATATTTCAATGACATCCGCCTAGTCCCAGTCCGTCATTTTTACTCTATATTCCCCCCTAGCTCCACTAAAATCCATGAAATAATAGAAATCGATCTAGAATGATTTCTATAGCTAGACCTCGAATCGGCATCATACACATGCACCCGACACACTCACATTTGTAAAACCACGCCTGAGGCCCCTTCACACGCGCTCGCGACACACATCCACACATATACATTCTTTCCTCTCCCCCGCCTCCGAGCGATGACCCTCCGATCATTTGTAAGATTCGCGACACTACATCCATCCACACGACACCACACTTAACTAAAAAATTGTAACAAAAACCCCTCTTAATGAATAAATTAATATGTTTTATATTCGATCAGTTTAATTAAATCGACCTCTCATCTTCCACATCCTCAATCGATTGCACGGTCTCGTCCTTAGTCCATAGAGTTAAATCTCTAGACTTAAAAAGGGACCAACGAGCGGGGCCTCATAGGATAGAGTAAGATCGGCATACGCCGTTGACCTGTCCGTGAGAGCACACAAACTCGCTCGACTCTGCCGCAGCGGGATCGCCAACCTGCTGTGCGGAGATAGAGAAACGACAGCTCTCTGTTACTCCACTATAGCCCGACCGTAACCGTGGGCCAGGACGTAACATTTATTTGCCATTATTTCGAAAAAAGCATTTAATCGCTTTTCAATATCACAAGATCATTTTAGTAGAGACAAGTAAATGAAGACAGTGGAGCGTTTCAAAACGTTTATTCTACATACCGCATCACAGAAATACTTTTTATTACGTTTTTTGTTAATAATTTTTTACAAACAACGAGCGACGCACAATGGATCGAACTGCATGAAAATTCGGACATGGGCTCAAAACTTTTTTATCTTGAATCAAGTTTATCCAATCATATTTGGTTACTTGAAATTAGTGTCTGACCGAAACTAGTTTTTACAACCGAAACCGAAACCGAAACCGAATTTCGGTTTCTGTCTCAGTTTCGGCCGAAACCGAAACCAAAACCGAAACTTCCTTTTATGGTAATTCCTTATTACAGTTTTTTAGTTTGAGCCTGTTTCTGTAAAGTTTAGCTAGCTGCAGGTGCGTATGTGTTTNAAAAAGCCCTTATTCGATAAACAAATANCTTTATTGCTCTTAAACAATCAACAAAAAAAAGTACCACAAACGTTCTTCTGNATGTGAGGTGAGGTGTGTAATTCACACAGAAAGAAAATCATTGATTAATGCAGTTTTTATTATCAATATCAGTACTGTATTAATATCACACAATTATTATTACAGTCTCTTTGACAGTCAAAGTTTTAGTTATGAAAATAAATTAAAATTTGAGTTTGTAACAAAATATATCAACATGTCAAGTTCCTATTATTAATTCAAAGGCATATAATTACGCATTATNATATTAATAATTATAAAGTTGCCAACAAAAAATAGTTAAAAAAAAACTTTGTATTTAAGATTAAGAAAACAAAAACAAACTTTTTCTTTTATCTAAAAAACGAAATAACTTCTATCTAACCTTTGGTTATTATTTAGCGCGACAAGTCAACAACTCACGAACACGAAAGAAGTTTCGGTTTTAGTAGTAGTTTCGGCCAGTTCGCTGCCGAAACCGAAACTAAAACAAAACTCCACTTTTGTGCCGAAACTGGCCGAAACCGAAACCAAAACCGAACCTTCGGTCGGACACTACTTGAAATATCATAGAAATAATATATAATCATCATTTTCAAAGTATTGTTACAAATTACGCGTAAAATAACCATAAATCTTACAAGTTGGACAATTCTAAATTTCCATCAATTTAGTTATCTATATTTAAAATAATATATTTCTCTTCACTTTGTGTCTTTAATTTTTTTTTAAACAAATATACTATTGCTTTGATATGAGATGATCTCTGGATCGTGTTAAATTTCAAAATGATGTGTATGAACGGACTGTTCGATCCGGATACAAGGTAATATGCAAGTTGTTATAATAAATTATTCTCCAAACGTTTCGACTTTTATTTGAGTCATCTTCAGTGGAGATACTATACAATTTAGAATGAAAAATATTATAATAAACACCAGATTACAATTTAGTATGTTATACAATGTTTTATATGGAAGAATCGCAACGCTCATATTTTGGCAAACAAACTAAATGTACCATGAAAAAATGGATAAACATCAAATATTATATAACCAGAAGAAGATTGCAAATTATTTTTTGCGCAAATGCATAAATTCAAAATTAATTCCGAATCACGTTAAAAGATTTGGTCCATTACCGAATTTTACATTCTATAAAACTTTACACAAATACAAGGCTATCAGTAATAATTTTCATATTAAAATTTTAAAACTAGAGCTTAATAAAGCATATAGAAACATTGATCACAGCTTAGCAAATCTAAATAAGATCACCAGAGAACTATACAGATTAATACCTTGTAACATCTTATGTACCTTCTTTTCCACTCAAGAGCATAACATACATAAATATCACGCTCGGTCAAAGTATAATTTACGCAAAAAAATATTACACTTAAAAAATAAAAATTTTAAACACATTGAACCTATTACTTATTTTGTGGAACAGAAAAAGAATACTACATTCACTTGCATAAATTATAAAAACACAATATTCCATGAGAATTATGAATTTAGTTTTCTTAATTTTTACACACAAAACACAACTAGAGTGGAAATCAAATCAGAACAGTTTAAACAGGATACATTCGATGACATTAAACTTAACAACAAATGGTTTATTAATCTTACAAACCAAACAATTCCAAAAGAAACTGTTGAGCTTCTTCAGTTAGGCGATAGATTCTCTCTTCCAATTAAACATAATAAATCGAAAGTAACATTAGAGACTATCAAAGATGTGGAAAACAATATAAAAAAATTAGATCCTATTGTTACGTCCTGGCCCATGGATACGGTCGGGCTGTGGTGTGACGCAACAGTAAACGCGTCGTTTTCCATATCTCTCTTTACAGTGGACACGGAAGTCCCGCTGTAAGAGAGTCGAGCGAGTTTGTTTATATTTGTTGACAGGTCAACGGCGTACGCCGATCTTACTCTGTCTAACAAACACTCGCTCGTTGGTCCCTTTTTAGGTCTGAGACGCAAATCTCATTTACCAAGGACGGGACCTAGCGATTTTAACG
>NW_018023108.1:0-1781 GCF_002006095.1 Pseudomyrmex gracilis | reverse complement strand
AGTTTTCGGGCGTCGACACGATTTCTATTTGCGCGCCTGGCGCGTCGAAGTCCGAGTCCATTCATGTTATTTATTGAGAAAAAACGGAATTTATTGTATGTCGGCGCGTCACGTTGCAAGAAAAAGGGGCCCGTGGAGTCCCCAGGACGTAACACTATCTCCAAGTCTAAAATAAGGAACCATACAGTTACTTATTTAAACAATTATTTATCAGACAATAACCCTATGTCATACATAGAACGCAGATTATTGACCAATTCTAAAATTACATCTAATTTCATTAAAAATAATCAGAACATAATTTTCACAAGAGCAGACAAAGGTAATTCTACAGTTGCTGTTCTTAAAAATGATTACATGAACTATGAATGATATACTCAGTGACACAAACACCTATACATTAATTTAAAAAAATCCAATATACAAATTGGAGAATGATTTGCGTGACATTTTAAACAGATGGCTTTTGAAAAATTATATCGATAATAACACTAAAAACTACCTCAAATCTAATGATTCATTACTACCAAGAGCATATGGAATCCCAAAGATTCATAAAAAGAACTGCCCATACAGAATTATTGTTTCCACAGTTGACAGTTCTCTCCATCGTTTTGCAATTTATCTACATAAAGTTTTATTCAAAAGTATTCCTAATTCACTGTTTTTCGTAAAAGATAGTTTTCACTTGCGCAACATGTTAAACGGCCTTAAACTTGAAGAAAATTACATCTTGTATTCTCTGGATGTGGTCTCATTGTTTACAAACGTACCAACAGAATTAGCAATAATGAGCGCCTCTAAGCGATGGAACCACATCAAATTGCATACTAAAATAAGTAAAGAAGAATTCTTATTGGCACTGAGATTTATAATGTCTTTCACACATACTTTACATTTGACAACAACATTTACAAACAAACGTTTGGTACACCTATAGGTTCATCACTTTCACCCATTTTAGCAGACATAACTATGCAAGACATAGAATTACGAGCCTTAAACACTATCAAATTCCAGATACCGATTTACTTTAGATATGTGGATGACATTATAATTGCCTTACCTAGGGACAAAGTTGAAGAAACAGTACACATTTTTAATTCACTTCAGCAAAGGATTCGATTCACTCAGGAAATACAAACGGACGAGGGTCTTGGTTTTTTGCATCTACGTCTCATTTTAATAATCAATGTTGTCAGTTGTGATTGGTATCACAAACCAACATTTTTCGGCAGATACCTTATGTTTTTGTCCCAAAATCCAATAAGTCAAAAAATAGGAACCATATATACACTGATAGATAGAGCCATTCTCTTATCTGATCCAATATATCACCACAAAAATATCACTTTTTGCATAGATACACTAATTAATAATAACTATCCAATTCATTTCATTTTTTGTACAATAACCAAGAGGCTAAGATTCTTGTTCACGACTAACAAGGGGAGACTACGACGATGGAACAATCGATTTGGACGAAATTGATAGGATTGATAGATGATTATGTGGAGTATTGCAAGGTAAAGTAATAAGACGCACTACTCAAGCATTCACAAGAAAATTGAATTTGAAAATTTCGAGTTACTTCATAAGGATATTAAATAGATTATAGGATATTAAAAACTAGAATAAGAGAACACAAAAACAACATCACAAAGTCTTCCTCACAACTTACAGTAATTTCTCAGCATAGAATAGATTTTGATCATTCTTTTGATTGGGAGAATATTCATATTTTAGACCGTGAACCAAACTTTTACAAGAGACTTATATCT
>NW_018023107.1:8492-14975 GCF_002006095.1 Pseudomyrmex gracilis | reverse complement strand
ATCGTACTGTGGTCAAACGGAACACGCCCAAAATTAAGATATGTCTAGCTGGGTCTGATCAGACCTGGTAAGATCTACTGTGTATTATTTGCTCATACCTTACGAGATCTGATGTCACCAGATAATGTTTGATTATATTGGAAAAAGTCTGATTGGATTGGCAATTTAATATCAAACGGCAGCAATGGTCAGATCTCGTAAGACCGGACTACAGATTTATATTTCTGGCTGAATTTGATCAGATCTGCTATGCAGATTTGGCGGGATAAAATTGTATCTAATCATATCTGACTCTACCTAAATTTCAGCTTTCGTTATATCTCATTTTATCAAATAAGACATAGTCAGATCTCCTCCATTTTCCCGGGCAGTCAGTCAGTTAGATAGTCTTTTTCTCTCTCTGGCCCCGTGCGGTTTCGCTGGGAGGTGAGTGTTCCGCTGGTTCGGCAGTTAGGTGGCGGCTGGCTGGTTCGGGCCGGTGCGGCTTTGCTAGTTGGTGGCACTTGGTATCGGCACACTACTTACTTTTGAAGTTATCAAAATTATAAATATGTGAACGATTCCGAGTTATAAATAATCTCTCTCAATTGAAGAGAAAATTTATCAAATTTTCTCCTGATTTTTGAAGTTGCACTTGGCACTCGATTTGGTCGCGAGTCTGGTGCAACACTCCCGGAGGATTACGCAAAATCAGCGGGTTTTTTTCTTACTCCAGCCCCAAGAGTCCCGTCTTATATATCTTTTTGAGTAAACAAGCACTTACCGAGTTTCTTTCAATCGGGAAACTCGGTTAAGCCTCGGTTGAGCCTTGCTGGTTCTTATTCGTTAATTAGGTAGTCGTGTGAGATCGCCAATCGGCAACGATCTTCCCATCTTGGACAATTCGTTCAATTTTTGGAAAAGAGAAAAAGGGAGAGTGTTAGTGTTTTGATCACGCTACATAGACTCTTTGATACTTGTTGATAATAAAACTGCCCGTAGCGCCGGAGTTTCTGTTTGCGCCGGCTGCTCTAAATTTTATAAGCGGTAATCTTCTTAACCCGGAGGTAACCGGGTTTGTTTGAAAAGTTGCTCGGAGTTTTTAAACAATAAATTCTTTTTGCTCGCTATCGTCTCAAGGCGGAAAATTACTAGCCGCGGTTTATCACTTCGGACGCCAACACGATTTCTGTTTGCTCTTCTATTGTTTTTCGAAATCCGAGTTTCGAAACAATAGAAGATTTGTTTGAGTTACTTACTGCTTCTAATCATTTATAAAAGAAAGAAAATTTGTTATGAGTCAGCGTGTTGCGTTGCGAGAAAAATGGGACCGTGGAGTCTCCAGGATGTAACAATACTATTTGAAACTAAACCTTTAGCCTGTTTTTCAACTATTATTAATAACGTATAACAATTTTTTAATCTATATTTTAAAGAGACTTCTTTTCTATTTTGTATATTGAGAAAAAGATAAAAAATTTATCATTAAATATATTGCTTTTCAAGTAAAGCTTGTATACTTTTTCCGATATGTAATTGTGTCAGAAAACAAATGTTAAAGTGTTTTTTTCATGAAGTATAATTAGTACCCGCCGTCATGGATCATTATACTAGGTGCGCAACTAAGTTTCCGGGTTTTACACATAGATAGCGCTAACGACATGTGTCGTCAGCGCCATCGATGTTAGTTGTGTTTCTTTTATAGCTTTGACATCTGTCAACAATAACCAGTCATACTACCAACACATATTGCAACGCAACAATTTTTATTTTTTCGAACAATGAAGATGTCGAGTTATGTGCCAAATAAGCATTTGCGGAAAGCTTTGCTTTTCTGCTTTAACCTGAAAAAAATAGAGCTGAAGCACGTCGTTTGCTTGAGAAAGCCTACGGCAAACATGCACCATCGAAAACTGCCTGTGACAATTGGTTTAAACACTTCAGAAGTGGCAATTTTGACACTAAGGACAAGGAGCGCTCCGGAAAACCAAAAACAATTAAAGACGCCGATCTGCGTTATTGGATAAAGATGATACGCAAACAGAAAATCAACTTGCGGAGACATTAAACATGACTCGCCAAAGTATTTCCAAACGTTTACATGTCATGGGAAAAATTCAGGAGAAAGAAAAATGGGTGCCTCATGACTTGACTGAGAGACAAATGGAAAATCGAAGAACCGCTTCCAAAATGTTGCTTTTGCGGCATGAAAGAAAGAATTTCCTGCATCAAATTGTTACTGGCGATGAGAAATGGATATATTTCAAAACGCAATATAATTCCAAACGCAAAAAATCGTGGCTTTTACCTGGCAAAGCATCAACATCGACGGCCAAATCGCTTTGGATAGAAGACAATGCTCTGCGTTTAGTGGGACCAGAAAGGAATCGTGTACTACGAGCTGCTGAAATCGGGCAAAACTGTCGATGGGCATCGATATCGACAACAACTGATCAATGCGAACCATGCATTGTTCGAAAAACGGCCAGAATGGAACACGAGACACAAACGAGTGATAATGCAACACGACAACGTTCCATGCCATCGCACTTCCATCGTCAGAACGCTGAAATAGAATCTGCTACCACACCCGCCTTATTCACCAGACCTGGCCACTTCCGATTATCACTTGTTCCGGTCGATGGCGCATGATTTGACTGGGCTATACTTGGCGAATTTCGAAGAAGTGCAAAATTGGTTGGATGAATGGTTTTGGTTCAAAAATGCGTTGTTTTATTGTTGTGGTATTCATGTATTGCTAGATAAATGGCAAAAATGTGTAGCTAGTGAGGGACAATACTTTAAATAAATCATTTTTTGTATTTCTCTTGAAATTTTGCATTTTTCATTAATCAAAAAAACCCGGAAATTTAGTTGCGCACCTAGTATTAACTTCGAAAAGTGCTGTTTATACTTTTGAATTTTCTTTCTTTAACTTCTGTAGTAATAATATATCTTTCTTTACCTTTTGCGGTAATATTATATGAGATTATCTTTAAGAACAATGCTAAAATTTAATTGTTTTAATATTTTTTAAATATTTTTTAATATTAGTTTAATATTGTTTAATATTATTGCGCTCAATTAAGTTTACTACAATTTTGCTTAATGGACGATAATGCTCTTTCACAGTATTCATGAATATAGATGAAATTGTACATATGTCATCTTCATTTAATGAACTTTTTTGAAGTGCCCTCGTTTGTAAAGTTAGATAGATATTATACTGTAAGGTATTGATAGATATTATACTGTAAGGTATAGTAGCAATCACTAGTAGCTACTAGTTAGTTAGTACGGCGCTCGTTGGCGTTACGAGCCAACCTCCCCGCTTGCTCTCCAATTCTCGCGCCTATTCTTCGAATTAATGACGCCGTCTGTACTTGCGACGGCGACACTTGCCGGGGCAAGCACGGACCGAACAGCTGTAACGCTCAAACGCGCAAACAGCTGATCAGCTTGCGATCACATGAACAAATTCCGGTTGGAACACTCTCGAATATTCGAGGAAAACAGCCGATCGTACAAATGGGCAAACGGAGTCAGTCTTGCCCGAAACCGTCGACGATTCGGACGTGTGCAAGAACCGCCGAGCCGATCTGCCTTGGGTTAGCTACTGGCTATTAGAACGGGTATAACGAGCGATCACCCGATTATTCTGTGTCTATTACAGTAGTGTAAGAACAATTGATTAGTAATAATAAAGTGTATCTTTTGCTAATAATATTCGAAATATTATTCTACTAAAATATTGCCCGCTTCCGTGAGAACATCTACAATCGATTGCGAGGTCACCGTGGTGACCTTCAGGCTCTGCAAGAAATCCAGAGCTCTCTTGCCGATTTGTTGATCTACGACGTTCAAGGACATTTATAATAAACACTTTTTGATAAACTTTCTTTATTTTGAGTCGGAATCTTACAATTTATTCAGAAGTGGGATTACGTGAACTCAGTGAATTATCGTCGTGAAAGAAGTGTGGTGAGAACATAGATCATGGCTAGCGAATCACATAGGCCGGTTACACGGTCAATGGTAAGCTGCACAATGTTAGAGGATGCGTCCTTGGCGCATCTGAAAAAAGAGGCGCGCCGATCGTTTGCCCTCAACCGGCGACCGAGTGACATTGATAGACTTGATAGTGGCACATCTAGAAAAATATGGACCGGAAACTGAAGAAGCACCGCTGGCCGAGAAAAGGGTCGAAGCGCGCTCTGGTCCTGTGGCGAGTACAGCAGATGCGGCCGAGCCGCTCACTGCTAGAGTATTCCGGGAGACTATGCTGCAAATGCAACAGTCAATAATGAATCAACAGCAACAGTTTATGCAGTTGATGATTCAGCAACTTACAAACAATGGAGAGGCGTTACGGCAGGGTAGCACTGTAAACGTAGCTCCGCCGAGTCGAGATGAAATCGGAGAAAGAACGGAGCAAGAAGGTTCGCCGCTTAGACTTTTACCTGCAATAGAGAATAATTTTATTAGACAGTCGGAAAGTTTGCTGGTGGGAAACGCTATCATCTGGCTCGCCACTCAAATCCCTAAATTTAGTGGTAGAGATAGTGATAATGTGGGTGCATGGGTGCGGCGTGTAGATAAGGTTGCGCGTATCCACGGAGCGACGAACGGTCGCTTCTGGCGGCGTCCAGCAAGTTGACCAAATTTGCTCGAAGTTGGTACGAAAGTCAGGACGATCCGGTTATCGAAACGTGGCTGAACTTGCGTGGTGAACTGTTAAAAACGTTTGAGAAGGAAGTACCGTTTTATAAAGCCATGCAGCAAGTAGAGGCAAGAAAGTGGAATTCAAGTAAAGAATCGTTTGATCAGTACGCGATATAAAGAAACTTGCTATAATTCACCAGGTAAACTTACCGATAAAAGACAGTATACATTTGCTGATAGGCGGGATAACCTCGAGCGCGTTGAGGGCCACGGCCCTAGCCATCGCAGGGGACTTTTTGGAGATGTTCCTCGAGAAAATGCGAGGAATAACGGAAGGGCTCGCAGAATCGGAAAGAAAAATAGACTCAACAAATAGTGCAGTAAAAAAGAAAAACGGTGCGTGTCGAAATTGCGGAAAAAAGGACACTCACAAGGAGTGTAAAAGTGACATTACCTGCTTTTATTGTAAATCGAAAGGGCACCGTCAATTCGCCTGTCCCAGTCTGAAGGAGAAGAGCAAAAAACCTCAGATGCAGCAGTCTACAAAGATAACGTCGGCAGCGGCCATCATGGAAGAGGAGAATCCTGGAGAACCAGTGGCGTTCATCGCGGAGCGAGACGAAGAAAAGCTCAAGCTGACGGGGTCGTGCATCGTCATCGACACTATCGACGGCCGAAAACAAGATTTGACTGCGCTGGTAGACACGGGCAGCCCAGTATCATTCGTTAAATACAACGTTTACATAAATTGTATTTTGCCGTATGCGAATAAACTAACTCTCGCGACGAGAAATTTTGTAAATTTGAAGCGCTTACCGTTAGATATAGTCGGCGTGGTGTCGGTTAGTTTAAGCTTGAAATTGCTGAAAGATAGAAAAATGCAAATTGATCTATACGTAATACGCGACCAAGCCTTCCCTAGCGATATCATTTTAGGCCGCAAATTTATAAAGAGGGAAAAACTTACCGTTGTATATGCTCCACATGAGGCGTCGCACGGCGACAACAAAGATCCGGTAAATATTTTGAGTCAACTTCCTTTGGAAATCGTCGAAGACAAGTCGAATAATTTGAAAAAGCGATTAGAGCAATGTCAAATCGACTTTGATTTTTCGGTTAAACGCGAGTTAATAAAATTAATTCAGGAAATAGAAAAGGCGGATATCGAGCCAATTAATGACGAATACGCGATTAAGGTACGGTTGAAAGATGATTCAGTCTACGAGTTTGCACCGCGGCGGTCGCTCATGCCGAGCGATTAGAGATTCGAAAAATAATCGACGATTTATTACGACGGGATATCATTCAACCAAGCGTATCCTCATACTGCGCGCGCGTATTTCCGGTCCGGAAGAGAAATGGCGCTATCAGATTATGTGTAGATTTAAGACCATTAAATTGTCGGGTATTAAAACAGAAATACCCGTTTCCGGTCATTGAGAATTATCTATTCCAGTTATTTAATAAATAGATTTTTACTTTGCTCGATCTAAAAGATGGGTTCCACCAAATAAATGTAGACGCGGGGTCAACCAAGTATTTCTCATTTGCAACACCCGATGAGCAGTACGAATATAAAAAATTGCCATTCGGATTTTCGGAAGCGCCCGCCGAATTTCAAAAGCGCCTTCTGCAGATTCTTAGTCCGCTTATACGGCAAGACGAAGTCATCGTATATACGGACGATGTGTTGATCCCGTCGAGGTCAATCGAGCATAACTTGAGAATCCTAAAAGAAGTGTTAATAATTCTAAAAAAATAGGGCGGGTTCCGTTTGACCACAGTACGATTCGACACCGCTCGATTCGACACAGATTTATTCGACACCAAATTATTCGACAC
>NW_018023107.1:5982-7997 GCF_002006095.1 Pseudomyrmex gracilis | reverse complement strand
AATCGTACGGTGTCGAATAATTTGGTGTCGAATAAATCTGTGTCGAATCGAGCGGTGTCGAATCGTACTGTGGTCAATAGAGTACCACCCAAAAAATATAGCTTTGAATTGAACTTCGAGAAGTGCCAATTTCTCCGGAAAAAAATAGAGTTTTTTGGGTATATAATTTCGGAAAATGGAATTACGCTAAGCACAAGACACATGCAGGCCGTGCAAGATTTTAAGCAGCCTAAGAAAATTTTAGAAGTAGAGCGTTTCCTGGGATTGGCGAGCTACTTCCGGAAATTCATTCAAAATTTTGCAACGAAAGCTAGGCCGCTACAAAATTTACTAAAGAAAAATGCCGAATTCGTTTTTGACAAAGAATGTCTGGAGTCGTTCCAAACCTTGAAGGAAGAGCTTATCTCTTCTCCAATCCTGGCGTTGTACAACCCGGCGTTAAAAACAGAACTTCACACTGACGCAAGCAGTGTGTGCCTCGGACCAATGTTGCTGCAAAAACAACCTAACGGGTTGTGGTCGGTAGTCGCATATTATAGCCAGACAACAAATAAGGCAGAGTCACGGTACTACACTTACGAGCTAGAATTGTTAGCCATAGTCCGGGCCGTGGAAAAATTCCATATACCTCTATGGAATAAGTTTTGTTATCGCAACCGACTGCAACGCGTCAGTCTACGCTGTAAATAAAGGTAATCTAAATCCGCGAATCGCACGTTGGACTCTCACTTGCAAAACTATAATTTTAAGATTGTTCATCGAGCGGGTGCTAAAATGCAGCACGTAGATGCGCTAAGCCGCTGCGTAGGATACGTCAACAAATTACCCCTAGAAAGGGAGTTAAAATTTCGTCAGCTCACCGACCCTAGAATACAGGAGATCAGCCGCGAAATAGAACATAAGAATAGCGATAAATTTGCTTTAGTCGACGGGCTAGTCTATAGAAAAGAAAGCGAGAATCTAAAAATTGTAGTTCCTGACGAAATGGTGCCGAGTTTACTGCAAGCGCACCACGATGATATGGCCCATTGCGGTTGGCAGAAAACCTACCATGGTATATATGAAAACTTTTGGTTCCCGTCAATGAAGAAAAAAATAAATTTCTACATCGAAAATTGCTTTGTTTGTCTAATGGCGAACGACTCGGTCAATCGCTTCGAGGGGGAGACCAGCCTGTATAAGGCATCGAACAAAGCAATGGAGACCATACACATGGATCATTTCGGGCCTCTAAAAGAAACTGACATTCACTATAAACATATTTTTGTAGTCGTCTCATTTACTCGATTCACTTGGCTTTCCGGTGAAGTCGACGACATCTCGCGAAGCAATCAAATGCTTATCCGACATTTTTGATACCTTCGGAAATCCGATAAAAGTCGTAACGGATTGTGGTACAGCCTTTACATCCAAAGAATTTAATAAATTCATAAAGGGGCGCCGAGTAGATCAGAGGAAGGTCGCAGTTGCATCCCCTTGGGCAAATGGCGCGGTAGAAAGAGTCAATAGATTCTTAAAATTCTCGTTAACGAAGTTATTGAAATTGCCGGAAGAATGGAAAAATAAATTAGGAGCCATACGATATATTATTAATAACACTTACCACTCTACAGTAAAATCATCTCCGTCAAAATTGATGCTCCGTTATGAGCAGCGAACTCACGTCAATTCGGCGCTAGCGCAATATACCAGAGAACTCGCGGGTATAGATACCGCCTTAGAAACAGAGAGAGAACAAGCGCGCAATCGGGCAGTGACTGCGTCGGATATAATTAAAAAATATAATAAGCAATATCGCGACAGTAGTTTGAAAAAACCTACCTTATACGAAGAAGGTGATTATTCTAGTGAGGGAAACGCAGGTTAAGCCTGGAGAAAACTACAAATTGAAACCTAAATATAAAGGTCCATATGTAATATCTAAAAGGAGCGGTGCACTTAGACACCGTTCAATTGGACACGTTGCAATTAGACACGTTGCAAATAGACACAGAATTTTAGACACGGTTCAATTA
>NW_018023107.1:0-5882 GCF_002006095.1 Pseudomyrmex gracilis | reverse complement strand
CGCACCGTAATAATGCACACCGTAATAATGCGCACCGTAATAATGCACACCGTTCACTTAGACACCGTTTATTTAGACACTGTTTATTTGAACACAAATAGACAATGAAAAGTGAAAATATATGATAGTAGTAACACAGGTTAGGTTAGATTTTTTTGGGGAGGAGGTGCAAGGGGAGGGGCGGAGCCCCTCCCCCGCCCACACATGTACAATAAAATGTATTGCAAACACAATTTTTACTTCTTAAATATCTGTATTAAGAAGTCTCTTTGTGTCTAAATAAACGGTGTCCAAGTGAACGGTGCGCATTATTACGGTGCGCATCATTACGGTGCGCATCATTACGGTGCGCATTATTGCGGTGTGCATTATTACGGTGCGCATTATTACGGTGCGCATTATTACGGTGTCTAATTGAAAGGTGCGCATCTTTCTGTGTACAAACGAACGGTGCGCAAGTGAACGGTGTCTAATTGAACGGTGCGCATATTTCTGTGTACAAATGAACAGTGTGCATTTGAACGGTGTCTAAATGAACGGTGCGCATTTTCTTGCGTGTCCAAATGCACCGTGTCTAATTGAACCGTGTCTAAAATTCTGTGTCTATTTGCAACGTGTCTAATTGCAACGTGTCCAATTGAACGGTGTCTAAGTGAATGCCACTCGTGCGCTCGACGCTTCGGCCGTCTTCGGGCGGTAAAAGAGAACAGAGATATGTTTACTGTCTCTTTCTTTCGACATAGCTATAGAGTACGCGGCTAGCGCGAGCGGCTAAGCCTGTTTATCATTTTTCGCCGTTTGTCCTTGTTCTTCCACTTATTTACTTCCAGAAACATTTCAATTAAATAAAAAAATATTAACACTATAAAAGAATAATTAGAAAAATGAAACATATAAAAAGCATAAATAAAAAGTAAAGAATATAAAACCACTCTTGGTCAATATGTACGTCTTTTTGTTTTAAACAAAAAAGAAAAGTATACTTAATTATATATTTAGCAAAATTATTGTTACTATAAAATCCATAAAGATAAAAATATATTTTAATGTTGTTTGTTACGTAAAAAGTTAATAATTCTGGTAATATACATTTTACTTTGCACTTGCAATTACATATAATATACATTAAAAAAACAAAAGTATTCTTGTAATAAGACTTTTATTGTATTTAAGTTTTAGAAACAAACTGTACACATTGTTGCTCAACGGAAATCGCGAGAAGGTGGCGGTTTCTTCCGTCAAACACAATGTAAAACATTTGTTTTGTTGAATATTGTAATAAATGTTTATATATACGTTTTTTAGCATAAAAAATAATAATAATTAAACTAAGTGAAATAATTCTACATGTTATATTGTAGTATAAAACAATGTTTCAATAAAAATATAAATAAATACAAATATATAAAACTTAATACACTTCTTACAAAACCATTGTTGTGTATTTCTAAAAAGAATATAGATAGGACAGAACAAGTAAAAGCTTAGATAGAACGGATAGAAGTAGTAAAGATAGATAGAATAAGAAAATAGAAAAGAAGGAGAAATAGATAAGAAAAGAATAAATAGCATAACTAAAAAAGTGAAAAAATATCCCGGACAGTACAAACTTTCAAGTGACATCTTAAAAACATTCAACGTGCGTTCTTAAAAATAGCACATTTTCCGAATGTCTTTAGACGTATTTTGCAGGTCTATGCTGTCTGGGATAAGAAAAAGAATACAACATAAAAAAGACGGGCTACATTGAGAGTGTTATAATTATTTTAAAGTCACCTTCCACAAGTTACAATTGACAACAGAAGTCAAAACAAAAATATTTAAGAAATTAAAATGCATCTATAAATAAATATACATATAAATATAAAAAAAATAAATCTAAATAAACAAATAAAGAAATATATGTAGAAAATATAAAATATAAAATATAAAATATAAAATATAAAATATATATAAAATATAAAATATAAAATATAAAATATAAACTATAAATTGTAATAAAAGTAAACAAATAAATAAATAATAATATTTCTACACATATACATTGTTACTTATGTAAAAAATTTGCTGAGACTGTCTCTGCAGAATTGCCAGATCTGCTAAAAATTTCAAGATAGTAAGCTCTCTTTGCTGCACGAAGACGACACTGTTGCGCAGTTTTTTAAAGTTACGATAGTTATCATCGTCTCTTCTTCTGCGCCACAGTCGTCTGGCCATATCTCTCTCCTTCATAGCTTCTTTTAAATTGATTGTAATCTATGGGGCAGGCAGTTTTCTTGCACGTAACACATCACTCAATAAGTCTCGGGGTTGACATATAGATGACTCCACTAATAACAAATCCATATGATTTTTAGAAAGTACCAATCTTCAAACGTCACGTGTCAAAATTTAAGCTAAATCGGATCATTAGTTTACAAGTTACAGTAGTTTAAATGACGCTACGTTTGCAATTTTCAAAACAATGGAAAAATCTGAATTTCGTGTGTTGATAAAGCAGTGCTTCCTGATGAGAAAAAATACTGTTCAAGCAAAGCAATGGCTTGATAAGTGTTATTCGGACTTTCGTCGGAAACAACGGTTAAGAGATGATATACTGACTTTAAATGCGGTCGTACAGACACAAATAATGCTAAACGCTCCGGTCGCCCAAATTCGACAGTTGTCCCGGAAAACATCAAAAAAGTTCACAAAATCGTTTTGACCGATCGTAAATTAAAGTTGTGCGAGATAGCAGAGAAGTTGAAAATATCAGAAGGCAGTGTATTCACCATTTTGCATGAACACTTGTCAATGAGAAAGCTGTGTTCAAAGTGGATGCTGTGTCGGACCGATAATGCAGGGATTCTTCCCAGCTAGCAAGCGAGGTGATATATATAATAATCCTGCTTAGCTCTGCGTATCATGTCCTGCACTTCATTTCTCAAAATTTTGTAAGTACTATGACTAGGTTTGTCTTTATGTTTACGCCATCTTTTTCTTAGCTTGTTTCTCTTATCTATCATATTTCTAATCTCAGGAGTTATCCAGCGCTCCGGAAAATGTTTAGGGTAGATTGTCTTCCAAGGAGCATGCTTGTCAAAACATGTATTCAAAAAATCATAAAGCAAATCAGTTTTCTTCTCAATGTCATTCGAAGTTAGCAACTTACTCCAGTCTTGATCAAGAAGCTCCCTCTAAAAAATATTCAAATCAAAGTTGCTGAAATCTCTCACAGTAATAGTTCTGGTATTGCATCGTTTAACGTAGATGTTATAAGTAATATCTACTAGATCGTACAATGAGAGAAAATTGACATCTTTCTGAGCAAAGTTAATCAGCTTATCACGATCGTCAACAACACACAGATCCAGAAGAGTAGCCAAAGTAGACGTGATGCGTAGGTTCATAAGGTACCATGCATAGAGCAGAAACGGATATAAAGTTAAAAATTTGTTCAGAATTATAAGTACTAGAGAGCAGATTGGCATTAAAGTCGTCAAAAATAATTGTATGCCTGTAAGAGACAAAAAGATCTACATAAGTGTTGAAAAAATCCTCGAGATAGCCACAATGAGGTGGTCTGTAGACGACTGCCAGCAGTAACTTATCTCTGAAAGAAGAAATCTCACATTTAGCGATCAAGAACTCGGGTTTCTTGCAGTATTGACCTCCGGATGAAGTTAGTATCCTTATCGTTAAGAAGTCAGCTACGAATATAGCAACGCTACTGTCGCCTTTACCAACTCGATCACATCTATATACTTGATAACCAGACATGACCATCTGATCAGAGATTGCAGGCTTCAACCAAGTTTCTGACAAACAAATTACATGATATTGATTGTTTAAAAAAAACGTCTTGAATTCATCAATGTGAGCTAATAACAATTGAGAATTAACGTGGCAAATTCTTATATAATCACAGGAGTCCATAGTTAATACCCATAGTTAATTATCCATAGTTAATATTAGTGATCTTTTCTCGAATTCTCTTCTTTAATATAGTACAAGTTTTGTCGAGCGTGTAAGGTCTTCATGTAGCCATATCTTGCAATTCCCACAAGTAGCAACTTTATTTCTATTAGAACAATCCCTCATTTTACGTGCACCCGCACAGTGGCCACAGAGAGGAGAAGCAGTGCATTGCTTAGAAAGGTGACCAAAAGCAAGACACCTGTAACACTGAATGACTCGTATGTAGTCCTCGAGCCGACATGCAGAATAGTTAATAAAAACATGCGAGCTTCTCAATAATTTATCTCAAGTAGAACGAGAGACCTCTATCACACTAATAAAAGACCTATTATTTTTTTATGGAAAGATGTATATCACGTTAATATCAGTATCCTTCTGCTTAACCAAATTAAGAGCTATGAGGTCAGACGTTATTTCTTTTTTAGTCATGCCAACTGCGACATTTATGTAATATCAGACGAGCCTTGATCTTAGTGACTTGTTCTATCTCTAGTCCAGCCCTATCCAATTCTCTTGATTTTTTTATTTTTTCGATGTCTCCAGCAAGAGCCTTAATGCACAACTTCTCTATTACGAGTTGTTTTAATCATGTTCACTTTTAAGTTATAATCCGCAGGTTTAATAATCCTTTGAAATGTCTTCATTGTATCCTTTGCTGTGGTGAATTTATCTTGTATATCTTTCTCTGGTATGACTAAAAACTTTGTTGATTTTTTTATAGCAATAGATAGGCTCCGCGCGACTTTAATAGTCAAAGCTGCAGTCTCGGCAACAGCCGCATAAGAGCGTGGAAGGTTAGAAACGTCCACCGCTGAACTTCCAATTTGAACTTCAGCACCAAACTGCATAAAAGCCTGAGATATCATGTTTTTAATCGAAAACGGCAACAAAAAGTCGCTCTTTTTTTCTTTTAATAAACAAAGATAAATAGTTGACCGTTTAAAAAAAGCTTTTTTGCAAAGTAAAAATAAAAATCTTAACGCAGATTCAATCTGAAATTTCTTATCTGAAGACTTCTTGCTGGTCAGGAGCAACTTAGAAACAGCATTCACATGCTCATTTATAGAACGTCGCATAGGATTTACTCTGGACGCATTCATAACAGTACTGCCAGAAAATCCGCAAGAATCTATCGTAGATTGTAATGACGATGATGAATGCTGTCGTCTCAGATTTTCTTCACGATAGCTGTCATCGAGACCGATCGCAGTAGAGGGAAAGGAATGTCGCACAGAAATTCTCACTAACAACCTATCCTTGCTCTAAAGAAGCGCACGCGCACCTGTAAAATTTGAGAGGTAACCGACGCACCTTCCAGAAAGATTTACAGAGATACAGAAAAAATACTTGCAAAAATCACACCAGCGGTCCGCACAGAGACGGGGTTTAAAGAAGAAATAAGCAAAAATGCTAAGCCAGATTCTTTCTGCAAAAAAATACAAGGCCCGAAGACCAGGAAGCGGCAGAAAAAGCACTAGATTGACAGAGCGTACAAATTCATGTCTGAAAGTACTCACGTGTCAGCAAAACGAGAGTGAGAGATAGTGAGTGAGAGATAGTGAGTGAGAGATTGAGAGTGAGAGTAAGAGAAAGTAAGAGAGAGTGAAGAGAGAGTGAGAAAGAGTGATTGATTGATTTGTAACGATGCAAATCGTTACGGCCGGGACCGACCGTCCGTCCCGGCCTAAAACACGGCGCTTAGCGCCAAATAATCAATCTAAAATCAACGTATATTAAATATACGCTGACGGTTTGCGCACCGCGCGTTTCCCCGCGCCACAAAGCGGCCTGCGCGCCGACCGCACCGCGCGTTACCCCGCGCCACGAAACGGCCTGCGCGCCGTCCCCGCACTGCGCGCTACTCCGCGCCTACAAGTACCAGCTGGTACCGCGCCGCACCGCGCGCCTCGCCGCGCCACGAAACT
>NW_018023106.1:8509-15148 GCF_002006095.1 Pseudomyrmex gracilis | reverse complement strand
CCCCCCGGCCCCCTCACCCCCCCTCGGAGCACCATGGAGCGAAACCCCTATATCTTAACTACTAACATATATGTGTACAAAAAATATATATGTGCTAAAACTCCGTTCCGGAGAATACTGCTCCTGAAACAAAAAAAAGCAGTCATTAGAGAGTGTCTTATACACCATTCAAAAGAAGAAAAGCACTGCAAACTCACAATCTCGAATTACACGGCAACACTGACCTAACGCAAGCCAAGCGACGGGCAGTGACACAAGGCGGAGATAAAGAAGCGGCCGGACTGCAGTAGCAGAACGAAAAACAAAATCTACCGCCGGGAAACTCCGGAAGCAACAAGCGGCAAGCAGACAAGCAGCTGTGACGAAAGGGTCAGGAAGGGCACCAGGGAACCAGCAAAGGACAGCCGAAAAGCAGCAAAAGCGACAAGGCAGCCAACGCAAGCGAAGCAGCGGTAGCAGCAGAGCAAAGGAGCAGCGAAACAACGAACCAGCAAAGTGGCGAGGCAGCGGCAGCGGCGGCGCGAGGAAAGCTGAGTCAGCAACACCACACAGATACGACTCTCGTAAGCGGAATTAGGTCAACTACTGTAAGTCGCATAAATATTTTGTAAAAGCGAGCGAAACGTATGTTCGGTAACTGGCGTTTGCAACAACACGGCGTACAGTCTGAGCAAGTAGCGCGGTCATTACGAAGTCTATTACCGGTACGGGAACCGAGAACCGCACCAGCGGCGCTTTATTAGGAAGCGGAAATAAATAGGCAGGATAGGAGTTTGTATCCGAATGTGATTGTAGAAAGAGAATTTCCGTTCGATTTAGACGGTAGTATAGCCGGTCATTTACAGAGTGTAATAAATCGCGGTAGAGTTGAGAACAGTAGAACCCCGAGCAGTGGTACTCAGAGGTCTTCTTTAATTTCATACGAGAGCGAGTTGTTTAACAAAAGACAGGGGGCCGAAATGAATAACAAAAGTATGGATCAGGAACTTGACGAACAAAATATAAACCGGGCTCGCGAAGAAGTGGAACGCGAAATTTCCCGAATGCGTAACGAGTTGACTGCGGGCGGCACCGCGGGGCGCGGGGCCGCGGGAACGAGTTGGCAAGGTTACAACCCCGCTGACGCAATGCTACAGCAGGTAGTGCGGTCATTGGAAGCGATAAGTTCGCGAATAGACGCGGTGGACCAACGGGTGACGGAACTCCGCGAGACACATGGACGCGGGACGGGTGTGTCGATGACGCGACACGTGTACAGACGTCCGAGCGAACAGTTAGACGTGACGTACGAACGAACAGCTGACGACGTAAAAAATTGCGCCGTGTTGTACAATGGTAGTCTAAAATTAAAAGACGTAGTCGGAATGATGCCGACGTTTACTGGGAAATCACCCGAGCAAGTTCGAGAATTTTTGAATGCGTGCAAGTACGCAGAGAGAATGGTCAACCCTGCGGAGGAACCCGCTCTTTTGCAAGCAGTATTGCGAACCAAGCTGAGAGGGCAGGCGTTGATTGATTTTGAAACAAAGGACATTCGCGATTTTGGACAGTTAAAGGCAGAAATAGAAGCTACGTATTCTGCAAAGCAAAGCACTACACAATTACAAATAGAATTCAACACATTGCGACAAAAGAGTAATGAAAACGCACAGGTTTAAAGTCAAAGAGTAAATCAAACGGCCATGGAGTTGTACGAATCTATGGTGGAAGGCAAAGAACACACCATAGAAAAGAAACTTACTGTTATAAATACTATTAAATAGCAAGCGCTGCAACAGTTCCAAATAGGTTTAAGGAGTGATGTCAGGTTAATAATATCACGCAACTATGAAACGTTGCAAGAGGCTATAAACGCAGCAAGCTCTGAGGAGAAGGTGGCGGTGCCACAAAGCAGCCACGTGGGAAATTCTGCAGTGAAGCAAAAGATGGGAAAAAGTTATGGAAAAAACGCGTGCTACAAGTGCGGAAAAATTGGGCACTACGGAAGAGAGTGTCGGTCTAGCAGAACAGCATTGCCAAAACCGAGCGGAAGCAGGATAAATGCTGTGGACAAAACGTGCAGTTATTGCAAGAAAGCAGGGCATATCAAGGAAAATTGCTGGTCATTGAATGGCAAAAAAATAAAAAAAGAGCTGCAAAAGCCATATGTGCGGCAAAAGACAAGAAAAAGAAAAGCCAAAGTGACAATAGCGAGTCATCGACAAAGAGGACAACGGAAAAAAAAAAGAAAAAATCCGTGTCAGTGGCAGAACTACAGGTAGCCGAGCTAAATGCTGCGCAAGCAGTTCTGGACTTAGTCACTGTACCGATTAGAGAAGCAAAGAAAGGCGAAGTAGAATTGCTTTATGACACTGGAGCTACAGTGTCGTTGATCAAAAAGAAATATTTAAAAGGGAAAACGCCAGCCGAGAAGACGAGCATGAAACTGACAGGCGTTACAGAGTATCAAGCATGCATCATAGGAAAAATCACAGCCACCATACAGCTAAAAGACAAAAATATTAAGCATCCGGTTTACGTTGTGAGAGACGATTTCTCAATTAGCTATCAAGGCATTTTAGGAAATGACTTTATAAAAAAGCACAATGCCAAGCCTGATTAAAAAGCGGAAAAACTCTCGCTGGGAAAAAACACATTACAGTTGCGCCCATATAAAAATATAGAATTGCAACCTCGTAGCAAAACAATCGTGCGAGCTGTTACTGATGGTAATCAGATCGGAATAGTACAAGGGGAAGAGACGCAGCCAGGAGTTTTTATAGGAAGTTGTTTGGTACAACCGAAAGGAAATTTTTGCCCCGTGAGTATAATAAATACTACGGAAGAAACGGTAAAAATAGGCACTCCGCGTGTTAAGTTGGAACCGCTAGAAGAAAAGAGTGAGACAAGTAGCGAAGTAGCAAACGTAAGCATAAAAACGGAAGAGTCAACACGCCGCGAAAGAGTAAAAGAGGCACTGCGAGTGAAGCATTTAAATAAAGAAAAGAAAGAAACATTATACGAGATATGTGAGGAGTATCAAGACATATTCCACCTTAGATAGCGGCAGGGGAGCCGCTATCTAAAACAAGCGCGGTGAAGCATAAAATACCTGTGAGAGTTGATACCGCTCCGATAAGCGTTAAGCCATATAGGTTGCCGCAGAAGCATAAGCAGGAGGTAGAAAAACAAATCGGGGAAATGTTAGAAAGCGGAATAATACGCGATAGTGAAAGTCAGTGGAACGCACCTTTACTAGTGGTTCCGAAAAAAATGGACGCGTCCGGCGTGAGAAAATTAAGAATAGTCGTAGATTTTTGACGACTAAATGAGGCGACAATAGACGATTTTTTTCCACTGCCAAATATTGCGGAAATATTGGACCAACTTGGGAATGCGAAGTATTTTTCAACGTTAGATTTGGCGTCCGGGTATCATCAGATACCAATGGACAAAGAAGATAGAGGTAAGACGGCGTTTTCAACGCCGCATGGTCACTATGAATATACCAGAATGCTTTTTGGATTGAAAAACGTGCCGGCGACGTTTCAAAGGTTGATCAACTCGGTCTTGATGGGACTACGGGGTATAAAGTGTTTTGTGTATCTCGACGACAACGTGATACACGGTGCGAGCTTGCAAGAGCACAGCAGGCGGCTACGAGAGGTTTTTGACAGGTTGCGGAAGTACAACTTAAAGTTGCAGCCGGATAAGTGCGAATTTTTTCGCAAAGAGGTCACATATTTAGGGCACGTAATCACCGAGAGGGGTATATCGCCGGATCCGTCGAAAATAGAGGCGGTCAAGGGATTTCCGGTCCCGAAAAAAGTGAAAGATACAGGCGTTCATTGGTCTGGCAGGATACTCTAGAAAATTCATCAACCAATTTTCAAAAATAGCAAAGCCGTTGACACGACTGTTACAAAAAGAAGTAGCGTTCGAGTGGGGGCACGAGCAACAGCAAGCATTCGAGAATTTGAAAGAAAAATTAAGTAACGCTCCGTTGCTCGCATATCCGGACTTCGACAAGGAGTTCATTGTCACAATTGACGCGTCGGGTTACGCGGTCGGCGCGGTGCTATCGCAAGTTGCGGTAGGTTAGGATCGGCCGATTGCATACGCGAGCCGAGTACTGAATAAAGCTGAGCGAAACTACAGCACGACAGAAAAAGAGTTACTCGCAATTGTATGAGCGGTAAAGCATTTCAGGCCTTATTTGTACGGAACGAAGTTCAAGATTATCACCGATCATAAGGCACTGGTGTGGCTTTTTAACGTAAAGAACCCCGGATCACGGCTCGTGCGATGGCGTTTGAAATTAGAGGAATATGATTACGAGATCATGCATAAAAAAGAGAAGGCGAATACCAACGCGGACGCGCTGAGTAGAGCTCCCGCGGAGGCATGCACGTGCGAAGCAAAGGAGAGCGAGAAAACAAAAAAAGAGAAGATCGAGAGGCAAGAGCTAACCGAAGAGGAAAAGAGACAGATACTATACGAGTATCATGGTTCACCAGTGGGCGCACACCAAGGAGTAGCACGTACAATAAAAAGAATAAGAATGAGGTACGACTGGCCTAAGCTGACAAGTGTCGTGGAGAATTATATTTCAAAATGCGAATCCTGCCAAAAGAATAAGTTGTCGCGGAAAATAAAAGTACCACTAGTAATTACAGATACACCGAAAAAGCCTTTCGAAAAGTGTGCGCTTGATATTGTCGGACCGTTACCGGTGACAAGTAGCGGAAATAAGTATCTGCTAACGTTTCAAGACGGTCTCACGAAGTTTAGTAAGGCGATACTCGTTCCGAATCAAGAAGCCGCTACGGTAGCAAAGGAGTTCGCGACGAAAATTGTGTGTGAGCACGGGATTCCGGAAACGATTTTAACGGATCGGGGAACTAACTTTATAAGCGAACTATTTAAAAATGGTTGCAAGTTACTGCGAATAAATAAAATACAAACAACGGCCTATCATCCGGAAAGTAACGGAGCGTTAGAACAATCGCATAGGACGCTGGCCGAGTATATACGTCACTACGTGAACGAGGACCAGACGGATTGGAACAAGTGGGTGCCGTACACAATGTTCGCGTACAATACGACACCACACACGGCGACGGGGTTTACACCCTTTGAATTGGTGTATGGGAGGTGCGCGGAATTACCGACCGCCTTAACAAAACCACCGTCTACACAGTATAATTTAGAAAATTACGCACAAAAATTAAAAGTGAAATTGCAGGCGACAAATCGAGTAGCGCGGGAAAAACTCAAAGAAGAAAAAGAAAAAGCTAAGCGTTACTATGACAAGAAAGCCAAACCAGCAGCGTTTAAAGTAGGAGAAAAAGTCTTATTGTATAATAAAACGCTGAGAAGAGGCAGATCTAAGAAATTAGAATCAAAGTGGATAGGACCTTATGTAATAGTCGCAAAAACGTCAGACGTGACGTATGCAGTCAAAGCAGGACGGCGCACGCAGAATGTGCACGTGAATAGACTGAAAGCCTTCATAGAAAATTAAAAACAAAAAAGAACTTACCGGGTTGCCTCACTCATCGTCTGACAGAACGATGAGGGGGTGGACGACGGGCGGCGGGGGCCCCAGGCAAATAACGTCGTCGTCCAAGTTGTTCTCCGGGTCGGGGGAGGCAGGCGGCGGAGGCCGCGAACAGATGAAAATTATTTCTGGGAAGCCCGGAGGTGACGGCGGCGGGCCTTCGGGGGTGTAGGGCGTCGCAGGGCGCGAGGAGCCGGAGGAGGTCATGGATCCTTTCAAGCTATTGTTCGGCGAACTCCTCCGCACTGTCGTCAGTGCACGAAGAGTACACAAATTTGGACATAGTTAGCACTAAAAAACAAAGTAGTGTTGAAAACAAAAAGAGAAGACACACTTGTAAGTTTTTGTAAATCGAAAACTTACACTGTTTATCACAAAAAAAACAACACACACTGAGGTACTGTAGTTACCGGATTGGTGGCGAACGAGGTACTGATGCTCGTCGTCATGAGGAACCATGTCCTGAAGAACAAAAGATGATCACGGGACGTCTCAAATATAAGTCCTAGAATTAAAATAAGAAGCGATATAAAGAGCTTAGGCGGCAAAAGTAACAAATTCGAAGTACGACCGACGCTCGCGGTTCCACCTGTTAGGCGACACCGTTCGCGATAAAAGTAAAGCATAATGTATATAAGCGTATTGTATAAACCATTTTGCTTGCAGGAAAATGTTGTTAATAAAAGTAGTAATACTTACCTTTTGCGTCGCGTGGAGTGGAGCCGGGGACCAAGAATACCACATACAAAAATGTTAACACAATCCCGGCATGTATTACGAGAAGTACGGAACAATGCTCCACGTCAGCGAAAAGTAGAGATTAGTCGTAAGGTTAGACGTATCTACAATATATACGCGAGTAGAACAGACGAAACGCATGTTAAAAGATACACAGTGTTATGTCCTAGGCTTACGGTAACGGTCGGACCCTTGAGGAGTGACGCAACCGACACATGACACTTATATGTCAACTCCCGGCACAGTGACCCAGAGAAATTCGAGCGTCAAGTGCGCGGGTCGAGCGAGATTTCGGTGTCGTAAACAAGCCAACGAGTGTTTCTCGCTATAGCTTGTTCATCGGCGTCCCGCTCGTCGGTTTC
>NW_018023106.1:0-6379 GCF_002006095.1 Pseudomyrmex gracilis | reverse complement strand
CGCAAACCGATTACAATTCTTATCGCCACAGCCCGACTCCTGTCCTCCATCCGGGAAGTCTCAGCATCTCGGTTTCTTAAAGCTACGATTATTATGATTCTCAGAACGAAAAGATCGTTCTCACGTTGCAAAAAAAAAGGGGGACGTGAAGTCCAGGACGTAACAACAGGAAACATGCGGAAACGTAACGATAGTTCGCGAAAGTGAGGAATTTTGCAAAGATTTCGTTGCAGAGTTACAGCAAAGGTTACAAAAAGTAGAAAAACTGGCCAGACGCGTTAAGACAATCGTGGGAACACCAACGCGTTACCAAAAGGGGCTAGTGGACGCGGTAGGCTTTGTCGCAAAAATTTTGTTCAGCATCATGGACACCGACGATGAAAGACAGATATCGGAGCAAATAGAGTTGTTGAGTAAAAAACAGACGGTGCTACAACACGTTATTAGAAATCAGTTGCAGGTTGTAAACGCAACAATCGCGCACGTACAAAACATGGAGGAAATAGTTGAGAGAAACGAAAATAAGTTAAGAAACGCGGTATTAGAGATAACTCAAAAGGTGGACGATTACGCACGACAAGCGGAGTTAACCGAGTATTTTATGGAGCTAGGAAGCGTAATCACTGAACTCGAGTTGGTCGTGGAAAGCGTCATGGGGTACATCACGGATGTACAAACGAAATTTGCGCAATTGGAAGGAGTACCCGTCGAGTTAATATTAAAAAGTCTCCGGGACGCGAGCAGTTGGTCGACCCACGGGTTGCATTTTCCGTTTGCTGTAACTTTGGAAAACTGGCTAGTTATTAAAGAGTATGTAACAGTTAGCGTTTATTGTAAAGATGCGAGTGTATATACTATTGTCAAGTTTCCTCTGGTAAAATCTGTAGAGTATAACGTATTTAGGGTAGTGCCACTACCCGTGCACGACCACGATAACGTGTTTACGGTAGCTCAGATCAAAAATCAGATGATCGCTGTGGATGTAAACAGACAGACATATTCAATTGTAACGAGAAGTCAGTTAGATCAATGCAAACATATAAAAAACGATTACGTGTGTGATAACGTTGAGTCGGTGTACAAAGTGCACAAGAATGCGCCTTGCGAGATGCAAGCTTACATTAGCGAGTCAGGAGACTTTTCAAATTGTAAAGAGGAAACAGTAGTGACAAATCACACGGTGTGGATAAAATTAGAAACAATGCGTGTATGGTTATATTCGACCCTGACAAGCGAGTCAGTACTAATTTCCTGAGAAAATTAACAGGAAAAAAGCGAGGTCGTAGACGGAGTTGGAGAGATAGAATTGGCGGAGCAATGCAAGCTGATAACTTCAAGTATATCGATTCACGCGAGTAAAGTGATAAACGGTGTACAAATCAATACGTATTTGCCGCGGTTCAATCTGTCGAAGGTCAAAACAGTAAATCGCGCGGCTAAGGGCAAACCGGTAAAAATAGAAAGTGTGACAGAAAATAAGACGCCATTAAAAAAGTTACGGGCGGAAGTAACGGAATTAACAGATGAAATAGATAACAGTACCGGTTCATTCTACGAAAATCCGCACTTTATCTATCCAACGACGTCAGGCGTTACAATAGTAGTAATAATCATAGGAGTAATCGTTTATAAGTTAGTCAAAAGTAAGGAAAAAAGAAAGTTAGCACGTGTTGCTGTAGAGTTACGCAATGCGGAACGGCGAGAAAAACGAAAGAATACTCGTGCACAAAACGCTGAAACAGTAGCGTTGTAAGTGTCACGTAGTGTAATCAAATATTGTAATCAAATATTGTAAATTAATAATGATTGTAATCAAGTATTGTAAGATTGTAATAACGGAAAATGTCGGTTGCACACATTTTCCTTTTTCCTGGAAGGGGGGGGAATGTTGTGCGGCAGTTTTAAAATAAAGTAAAAAGTTAAATAGGATGAGGCCATTGAGCAATCAGATGAGACATCACTGTCATTGCTCAATGACCTAGTTATGTTGCGGGGAAGCAGCAGTTCTAGGAAGAAGTGCTGGTTGCCACAGGGTGCGACACATCGCCGCATTGTCCGAAGTGCAACGCAGCATGTGTCGACACCGGCACCGGTAACTAGCACGGCCGTTGCTAGGACCGGTGGGCCTGTTGAATCGGCGCGATCGATCTACTATAAATCGATCGTGGATGAAGCAGGACAGAGATCGTGATTTGACTGCTAGCTCACTGTGTGGCTCCGCAAGCCGGAGAGTTTACCGCAATGAGGAACAGCCGTATAAGGAACAATAAAGATAAAGATATAAGTTCAAGCATAGAACTTAATCTTCTACCACCCGACCTTCCTCGACTTCCAACAGTGCTTTAAAACATGTTGCATATATTTTTACATGTTGCGTACAAGTATTTATTCGTTTTTTACAAACAGAACACAAATGAGTAACAATCTAATTATTTTTACCGTATTTTTTACATCACGGATTTTTTATGCAAAAAATGCACTTTTATAACATGCAATAAATAAATAAAAAACGTAATACTTACATTTAGATTATATTGTAACATTTGAAAAAAAAAAATATATCGAGACTCGAACCAGCAGCGTCGACACTACTAACCTAGTACGCTACCGCTACGCTACCGCTACGCTACGCGCTCTTCGATTAAACGATCTATTTAATATCCTTATGAAGTAACTCGAAATTTTCAAATTTGATTTTCTCGCGAATGCTTTGCGTATTATTACTTTACCCCGCAATACTCCACATAATCATCTATCGATCCTATAAGTTTCGTCCAAATCGATTGTTCCATCGTCATAGTCTTCCTTTGTTAGATCATCTTAGAAATGTATTTTCTTATGTCAATTGACAAATTCGGTTTTGTTTCATTTCTTAGGTTCCGATAGATTTAATGATAGGAATAAATTTGGATGTGTCATGATTCTAAGACTGATATTTGGAGATAAGCGGGCTTTGTTTGTTTCCGTGATTTAGGAAGGAAGTGAGAGGTTATCCAGAGCGATTCAAAACCGCGGATGTCTGTCAGCAGTCATCCGGAGCGATTCAGGATCGCGGATATTCTCTCTGATTAAGGGAGGAGGTGAAAGGGTGTCTTAGACCGTTCAGTAACCTTTTTTTAAACTCAGCCGATGAATGAATGATTAATTGTTTTTATTTCGCAATTACGTTTCTCTGAGCTCTCTGAAGAGCAGCTGCGAGTTTCTCTCTTTTTTCTCAATTTCTATTTCTAATTCGTGAGACCTCAATAAACAATTGGTTTCTTAAAAACACTTACTACATCGTTGAGTGGCGGCGGTGTCGGATTGGCTGCAGGCACTTGGGAGTGGAGCGTTGAATACCAGTGCGGCTTCGGTGTCCCGACTTTGGCACTCACGACACCGAACTTTTTAAACTCTTTGTACCACGACACTCCCGACATTTTAGATTAGCGGCTTTCAACTGATTCCGGTTCTGAAAGTCCTGGCTTATATACAATTTTGAGTAAGCGAGGACTCTCCCAATCGGAAAACTCAGTCGAGCTTTGCCAGTTCCTATTCGTTAGTTAGTGGTCGGGTAAACTTCGTGAGATCGCCAATCGGTGACGATTTCTCGGCTCGGTCAACTCGTCCGATTTTACGGAGAAGGGAAAAGAGAGAGTTTTGGTTTTTTTTATCACGCCACATAAACCTTTTGCTATTTGTTTATAATAAAATTGCTCGTGGCGCCGGAGTTTTTATTTGCGCCGGCTGCTCTAAATTTTTATAAGCGGTGTTTTTCTTGACCCAGAGATATCCGAGTTTGTTTGGAAAGCTGCTCAGAGTGTTTAAATAATAAATTTTTCTTGTTCGTTATCATATAACTTCGGGTTATTACCAGGCGCGGTTTATCTTTTCGGCGCCGATATGGTTTCCGTTTGCTCTCCTATTGTTTGGAGTCTAAGTTTCCAAACGATAGGAAATTTGTTTGGATTATTTATTGCTTTTTGTTATTTACTAAAAAAAAGGTTTGTTATGCGTTGGCGCGTTACGTTGCAAGAAAAAGGAGATCGTGGAGTCCCCAGGACGTAACATAGTGATACATTTTTTAACCTATTTGTGGTAATAACTATGCAAATTTAAGTTTTGCGCGTATGAATAATTTATATAGGTATATTTTTGTTTGTCTGGTTTTTGTTTTTGTGTGTGTGTTGTTTTGTTGTTGTTGTTGCTACGTGAATAATACTATTTTTATCTCACGTGTCGGGCATTTAGCGCGATAAAATGAGCGAGGGTCTTAAAGATATTTGAGAGAGAATAGTGGAAATTTCGTGCGGTCATCAATCATAGTCTTGCCTGAACCGTGTCGTCGAGAGAGGAAAATGCTTTAGTTGGTGATGCTGATTGTCACGGCTATTCTCCATCCGACCTCTAAGAGTGGTTTGTCTGTTTTTGCATATCCTTTCACACATCCTTGGCATCGCGAAGCAGTACGGTTTCGTATAATTCTGACGCTGCAAAGTGTACATTTCTGTTGAGTGTAAACGGATTTTTCATGAATCAGATGGTGCAAAGGTTAGGTGCAAGGGAAGAATTATGTATTCTTTCTATAGGTCGTCTGCCAAATTACGATAGCAGAGGTGACAGATTTTGTAGTTATCGCTTCCGGATTGGTATATAGGTCCGACGAAGGGAGTGACGCAGCGGAGCTGTTGCAGAAATCAGTCTTTCTCTCCGCAGTTCCTGTCTCAGCCTGTGGAAATCTCGGCATTGTAGCACTATGATTCACGATCGGATGCTTTCTTGCAATTTGGAATAAATGTCTGTGAATACATGAGATAATTCTTGTTATGAGTGGTACATTTTGTGTGCAAGTGAGTGTAGTTCCATGGATGCGGGTGCCTGTGAGAGAAAAAGATTTTACGTAAATTTTATGGCGGTTTCCGGATTATTTGATGTGAAGAGAGAGTGAGAGTGAGAGTGAGAGTGAGAGAGTGAGAGAGTGAGAGAGTGAGAGAGTGAGAGAGTGAGAGAGTGAGAGAGTGAGAGAGTGAGAGAGTGAGAGAGTGAGAGTGAGAGTGAGTGAGTGAGTGAGTGAGTGAGTGAGTGAGTGAGTGAGTGAGTGAGTGAGTGAGTGAGTGAGTGAGTGAGTGAGTGAGAGTTTTGTTCTCAGGATTTTGTGTCCCGATGCAATGTTTTTATTGTCGCATAGTGTTTTGTTTAAGAAGCGGAGTGTAGATTTTACATTTGTGGGTTTTTTCTTACTCGTATGGCGGCGGTGAAAATATCGTGGTTTGACATTTACGCTGTGTTTCCTCATCTGTAGTGACCGGGTGATTTCTATAGCGTTGTCTGTAAAATTCGAGTTAAGTGGGTGACATATTTTAGCAAAAGTTTTTTTCGTGGTTTCATTTTTTCGGTGTTTCATATGTATTTTTATTGTTAACAGATTTTACTCGGAACTTGGGTTTGTGTGGTGCTTCCTGCTTGCCTTTTTTGTTGGTGTCAATTTAGAATTTGTGCGTGCGTGCGTGCGTGCGTGCGTGCGTGCGTGTGTGTGTGTGTGTGTGCGTGTGTGTGTGTGTGTGTGTGTGTGTGATTTCTTTCTCGTTTTCTCTTTCTTTTGTTGTTTTAATTTCCACGTGAGAAATAGGAGACATGCGTTATTTGTTTGTTCGTGATATACATGTGTATGTGGATTGTTATTATTATTGCATGCGTATTTTATTTAGTGTTTCTGGTTTTTTCATCAGTTTGTTTAATTTTTATTACTTTTGTTGTTACTATATATATATATATATATATGTATTGTGACGTTTTTAGCTGTTGTAACGGAATTCTCGCGCCGCTTCCCCCGCAAACGGAGTTTCTTTCACGGGACTCGGGTGAGCGTCCGCGAGAAGGCAACGTCGAATCGCGGGCAAGATAGGAAAGATGTTCCAAAACGAGCGCCGCCGGGCCGAATCAACGAATACTTTTGTGTAATTTAGGGCGCCAGACGCGTGACAACATCAAAAATTTGCGTCGTTCGACACAGCGGACCGACTAGCTCTATTGAAACGGAGAGGAGCTACATAAAAATTCGTAATGCAGGCTGTCCCTTACCTTCGCGATATGAAGCTCAGATGAAAAAGGGAAAATCAGAGTTAACCAGTATAAATTAACAATTAATTAACAATGTATTTCACGGGCAGAAATTCAAGATAAAAGTAATACAAAATAATATAAAAGAAATTATGTAACGAATAGTAGAAAAGAAAAGAAAATGTAATATATGTAGGAACCGTGTGGATAAATTGTCAATAGGTAAAATAAGATAAATATTAGAAAAGATTCACTTATGCTTATAAAACGAATATAATTATGAATTAAGTGTTAACAAAAGAAGTGCGATTCCCCGCGGATATAATCTTTCGCCTCGATC
>NW_018023105.1:15006-20725 GCF_002006095.1 Pseudomyrmex gracilis | reverse complement strand
TTCGAGACGATTTACCGCAACTATTGAAAGACGTTGATTTATTTACCAGAGAACGGATGTGGCTTCAATTGGATGGTGCGCCAGCACATTATTCAAATATTGTAAGAAATTATTTGAATAACCGATACAATGGTAAATGGATTGGGAGATTGAGCGCAATCGCATGGCCTCCTCGCTCGCCAGATTTAACTTCTCCTGATTTTTTCTTGTGGGAAATGATGAAAAATAATGTCTATAGCAAAAAACCAACAACCAAGGAGAATATGAAGGAACGTATTTGGACTGCTTATGCCGCAATATCTCAAGAAATTCTTTTGAGAACAGTCACATCATTCAGAANGCGTATCGACCTATGCATTCAAGAAAATGGACGGAATTTCGAACAGTTAATTTGCTAAGTGTACTACTTAGCAAATTAACTGTTTGAAGTTACAAATTAACTAAATAAACCACCCGATAGTGAGAGGCAAGGGGACTCACGTAAATAAAGCACCCCGATAGTGAAAGGCAAGAGGACTCACGTAAATAACGTACCCCGATAGTGAGAGGCAAGGGGACTTACGTAAATAAAGCATCCCAAAGGGAACAAAAAACTACCACGTCCACGCCGTTGTTCCTAGGTAGTGCTAAAAGTAGTAATTTCTATTAATTTCGGCTAAAAATTTTGTTCGTCATTTTGGTCCGCCATCTTGGATCCGCCATTTTGAATTTTGCAAATCTGACTTCAGATTCGTGATCAGCAACCCCAATAACCCTCGTAACCTTAATTTGGTGCAAATTGGTTGACTAAAATTTTTGTCCGCCATCTTCGTTTGCCATCTTGAAAATTTTAAACAGCCAAGGTTATATCTAAACGTAAAATTTTCCGCATTTTCATTTTCCGGTGTCAAAAAGGGGGGTTTCCATTTTAAAAAAACCACTTCCTGTTGAAGTAACTCATTTTCGGTCAAAATCAAAAGTTGAAAGGAACGCCATTTTGGTTCCCCCGCGAAACCCTACAACTTTTACATGAAACGTTTTTCGATTTTTGGCCACAGAAACGAGTTATTGGAGGTGATAGATTCAGATGACTCACCCTGTATATTTCAAACTTATTAATTTTTTTTAAATAATGTTCATTTGCATGTTGCAACCAAGATGTAAGTGGCTCTGCAACACAGTGTTCTGTTGCTTTCGCAAAATGATTTGGTATAATATCTAAAAGAAAGAATAGTATTTACATACTATTTAATGTATTGTGATCTTCTCGGTGTCTGTCACAGGGTAATTAATACGGCTGCACGGAGGGCGGTAGGCCCGCGTCTCTCCTTATTTAGAGAGAGCAACCTATCTTATATTGCGTGGCATTTCGTAAGACGCCGGTTTTCAAATATTGAGGCAGCTGCCGAGCGAAACGCGCGCTGATCACGCTCCCGCGATTACAATCTTTTGTATTGTATTTTTGTATTCATTTCTGTAAAGCAAGCCGCTGTGCAAATTATTGTTTTGTGTGTGTGTCGTCCCGTCAGTTACAGCAATTCGTGGGAGAAGAGCTTAGTAGCAGTCAGTCTCGCGAGAAGAAGACAGAAGAAACAGAGCGAAGAGCCATGAGACAGGAGCGTACGAGTCAAGCGGTTACAAGGCGAGGGGTGACCGGCTGTCTCGGAGAGGGCGGTCGGAAAAGGCGCCACCCGGACACTTACAACGTTGTCGGAATCCGATGAGCGTGTACGACCCGCCGACCCGAGGTGGAGGATACGCCTTAGAAAGTTGCAGAATCTTCTACAGGAATCGGGCGGTAAGGGCCCGACGCGGCTCTACAGTCGCCCTTGGAAGGACAGCGCGAATCTACGCAAGTGGCGATCGATCACCGCGCCACGCGACGCGTCACCTGATTGGCTGATTAACGTACGCAGGGGATCTAGCGGAACGCGGAAGCCGAACGCCGCAAGACTCGAGAGACACTGTTGTGCGAACTAGCAAAGAAAGCGTGGGTTGCCGAAGAACCTCCGAAAATAGTGCGTGTGCCAAAGTGCGAAATCGAGTATCGGTGCCGAACACCTGCTGCCTAGGGAGAACCGAGGATATCCCGGTGCCTAAGCCCCGGAACAACGAGTGAAGTCTGATTGCGAGAAGCTGTCGCCGCCAAGTGAGTGCCTTCAGGTTTCCTCACCCCCGCAACTTCGTGTCGCAAGTCCGTTTTCCGCGTGTACTGTTCCATCGACTCGAATTTCGTTGACCAAGGTCGCGGATTCGACGCGGAGGTAATCGCGTTAATTGTGATCGCGAGATATGGTAGCTGTCGGGTTTACCAGTGTATTGCGTCGGTCGATTGTAAAGATCGCTCTTTCTTTTTTGTGGTCGCCACAGTGTTCTTTGTTTTGTATCGTCTAACTGAAATCGTTGTTGATTTGTTATAATTTATTCGTTTTCGCGTTGTATTGAGTGTAAATTGTAGCGTAGTTTGAACTAATTACCGTGGACGGTTCCGCGTCGTGTCGCTATTGTTTATTTCTGCGAAGCGCATTCCGGACTTATTGTGTTTACGTCGAGGCGCTAGAAGATTGCGTCAGCAGGCGAGAAGAACGATACGAGTTCCCGTCGCGTCCCGTCGCTGGCCGATGCCGGGATACTTTTTCATCCAGCCGCGCGAAATATTATCGCTCCTATTAACTATCACATATTTGCGATCGGCCGTCAACTGGCCACTAAAAACTCGTGGCTAAAACCGCGCTACCTCCGTTACACTAACCGTCCACGATTTCTGTTACTTTTTTTGTAGTTGCGCCGTGTACGCGCGCCGCGACCGCCGCGTGCCGACGATCGGCCTCAAGTACAGTATATGACATCTGATATTGTAAATAAGCGGAAGGCCGCTACACTCATAAGTTGTCACAATTAAAATATATTTCCTGTAAATCTGTTTATCATTAAACTGAGCTGAGTTTCTTTCTCGCCCTACGCCTAAAGTCGCCTTCCGAACCCCCGCTTCTCCGTTTCAGATTCTGAGCTGCCGTGAAGCATTCTTTTAGCGGAGAAAGTACGTCACGTCCGGCTACATTGGTGAATTTATTGTCTTGTGTTTGTGCGGCGTGATTCTCACGCCTGGCGCCCAAGTTTTGTTCATAGATTTGTATGAATGAGCCAAGGACGTGCCGAAGGTGTGTGTGACGCTCTCGTACACCACCTGAAACGGGAGTACAAAAATTCAAAATACAGTCGCTCACAGTATATATATATGTATATACATATATTATTATTAATATATGTAGAATATACTTTTACAAAAAAATGTTGGTACTTATGCAGATTAGGCCACCTCCAAGTTCAATAATTTTTACATATGTTGTGAAGGTTGTCATTGTCCCAAGTAATAATGTGAAGGTTTTAGGCCGCGGACGTTGTTTGTTAAAAAGTTACGAGGGAAATAAGTTTCATGAATAAATTCTTATTTTTTGGTNTCACGTACATTTTGTTCGCGTTTGAAGCGCGTAGGCAGGGGGGCTGCGCCCTCCTGCACTCCCCCAGAACCTTTTTTTTTACATGGGGAAAATCCTTTACGGATACCCCGCACCCTGAGGGAGGGAACGGGGTTATGTGGGACTCCCCTCCCCGGCCCGCAAGTCGAGGAAGATATACTTACTAAAACCGCCATGGTGTGCCTGCTTTGCTCGTCTCAAGGAGGACCCGGTACCCCTGATTAAGGACTTGTCGCAGGTCCTTCCTCGAGCTCCATGCCGTTCTCGTCGGAAAGAACTTCTTGTTCTTCTTCCCGCGTCATCTCTGGCTTAGCGGCGCAAACGGGACACACGCCGCCGCGCCGCTCCATCACTGGAGACGCGTGCAAGACGGGTTATGGTTCCCACCCTGACCCGTCACGTCCCCGGCAGCAGGTAACATCCTCCCCAGGTGACGAGTTCACCCGGGGAGGCTGCCGCGAAACAAACTCATGTCCAAAAGTTTGGCCCGCCGGGGCGACAGGCTGACGAGAAAGCCAGCTCCCCCAACACCTGCCGCCCCGGCCCCCCCCTCCCCGCTACTAAGAGCGGGGAAGGGTCTGTTGTCAAGAGAAGCCACCGGGATCTCGGCGACGCGCGCGGGAAGCGAGGGCGACCCGGCACTCTGCCCGCACGCGCCCCGGAGGTCCCACCTGAAGGAAAAAGGCTCTTACCCTCTCCCTCTTCGCGACCTCCTGCTCCATAACAGCGGAGCAGAAGGAGACCACGGCCCCCCCCATAAGTCCTCATTTCCGGAGGCCAATGCCCGTAACAGGCCCTCCAGGGAGAGGTTGTTCCCTATTTGAGCGACCAGGTCACCGGACCACTCTGGGCACTCTGCCACAGTGTGGTCCGTATCCCTGGCCGCTCCACACTGGTGACACTGTGTCGTCGGCTTTTTCCTTATGCGACACAGGTACTCACCGAAGCAACCGTGCCCGGTAAGCATCTGTGTCACTCTATAGATGAAACGTCCGGCCCCTCTCTTNAACCATCATCGGAGATGAANCCGNACGACCCCCTGGGCCATTGCACGTGGCGTGCCCAGTTGCTCCTTCCAGCTCCGAAAGANCTGTTTCCGGGCCTGGCGCTTCGAGTTGGCAAGAGCNTCNCGGANTGTGTCTCCTCCCACGCCTTCCTGCANCAACTCGACTCGGCGAGAATACCTCNCCGAGTACATCTGCGCGAGGAGGGCCAGAGGAGGGACTTCCGCCAACACGCCCGCCGTCTCCGCGGCCACGTCGCGGAAGCCGCGGATTACGCGGAGAGCTATCCGATTTTGGGCTCTGCGGAGCAAGTTGAATTTGCACCGCGAGCCCGCTCCCGCCGCGACCTCCGCAGTGGTGACCCATAGAAGGACACCGCGTGGACCACGTTTGTGAAGAGACGGCAGACTTTCTCTAGCGGGTTCCCAAGGTTCGGCAGAAGCCTCGCCAAATTATTGGCAACTCTTCCGACCTTAGGGGCCAGAGGAGCGAAATGCTCATCAAAGCGCTATTTAGGGTCAAGGTGAAGACCGAGTTACTTAAAAGTTGTACCCATCTTGACCCTTGCCTCACCTATCTCGAAGCTAAGTTTCGACGGCTGGTCGCGACAAAAGCCATTAAACCGCATGGCCTCCGTTTTGTGGACCGCCACCTTGAGACCCAGCCTCTCAATTCTGCCGACGACACAGCGCGTGCTCTCCTGCGCCAGTATCCTTGTCCACTTCCAGTTATCCCCCGTGGTCACCAAGAGGGTGTCGTCTGCATAGCAGATAGTTTTCGCGCCACGGGGGAGTCTACCCCGGATTACCGCGTCGTACCCGAGGTCCCACAACAAGGGGCAAAACAGCCTCCTGCGGGATCCAGTGGCACATCTCTCTCCTGTGCTGTAATCCGTACCGGCCGGTATATCCTATTCCTCTGCCGCGGAAATAGTCTCCGAAAATCCTGCTTAGATAGGGCGGGACGCCGTGATGTTCTAGCGCCCGCCCTATGCTGTCCCAGGAGAGGAAATTAAAGGCGTTGGAGATGTCCAAGGACACCGCCAACGCTATCCTCCCCTGCCTGACCGACTCGTCCGTGAGGGACCTGAGACGGTAGATTGCGTCCACTTTTGATCGTCCCTCACGGAACCCGAACTGGCAGTCGGCCAGGTCGGGACCAATCCGCGACAGATGACTGGTGAGGCGGGCGGCGACAACTCGCTCCAATAACTATCCCGCTTCATCCAGCAGGCAGATCGGCCTGTATGCGGACGGT
>NW_018023105.1:0-12751 GCF_002006095.1 Pseudomyrmex gracilis | reverse complement strand
AACTGAAATCGTTGTTGATTTGTTATAATTTATTCGTTTTCGCGTTGTATTGAGTGTAAATTGTAGCGTAGTTTGAACTAATTACCGTGGACGGTTCCGCGTCGTGTCGCTATTGTTTATTTCTGCGAAGCGCATTCCGGACTTATTGTGTTTACGTCGAGGCGCTAGAAGATTGCGTCAGCAGGCGAGAAGAACGATACGAGTTCCCGTCGCGTCCCGTCGCTGGCCGATGCCGGGATACTTTTTCATCCAGCCGCGCGAAATATTATCGCTCCTATTAACTATCACATATTTGCGATCGGCCGTCAACTGGCCACTAAAAACTCGTGGCTAAAACCGCGCTACCTCCGTTACACTAACCGTCCACGATTTCTGTTACTTTTTTTGTAGTTGCGCCGTGTACGCGCGCCGCGACCGCCGCGTGCCGACGATCGGCCTCAAGTACAGTATATGACATCTGATATTGTAAATAAGCGGAAGGCCGCTACACTCATAAGTTGTCACAATTAAAATATATTTCCTGTAAATCTGTTTATCATTAAACTGAGCTGAGTTTCTTTCTCGCCCTACGCCTAAAGTCGCCTTCCGAACCCCCGCTTCTCCGTTTCAGATTCTGAGCTGCCGTGAAGCATTCTTTTAGCGGAGAAAGTACGTCACGTCCGGCTACATTGGTGAATTTATTGTCTTGTGTTTGTGCGGCGTGATTCTCACGCCTGGCGCCCAAGTTTTGTTCATAGATTTGTATGAATGAGCCAAGGACGTGCCGAAGGTGTGTGTGACGCTCTCGTACACCACCTGAAACGGGAGTACAAAAATTCAAAATACAGTCGCTCACAGTATATATATATGTATATACATATATTATTATTAATATATGTAGAATATACTTTTACAAAAAAATGTTGGTACTTATGCAGATTAGGCCACCTCCAAGTTCAATAATTTTTACATATGTTGTGAAGGTTGTCATTGTCCCAAGTAATAATGTGAAGGTTTTAGGCCGCGGACGTTGTTTGTTAAAAAGTTACGAGGGAAATAAGTTTCATGAATAAATTCTTATTTTTTGGTCTCACGTACATTTTGTTCGCGTTTGAAGCGCGTAGGCAGGGGGGCTGCGCCCTCCTGCACTCCCCCAGAACCTTTTTTTTTACATGGGGAAAATCCTTTACGGATACCCCGCACCCTGAGGGAGGGAGCGGGGTTATGTGGGACTCCCCTCCCCGGCCCGCAAGTCGAGGAAGATATACTTACTAAAACCCCCATAGTGTGCCTGCTTTGCTCGTCTCAAGGAGGACCCGGTACCCCTGATTAAGGACTTGTCGCAGGTCCTTCCTCGAGCTCCATGCCGTTCTCGTCGGAAAGAACTTCTTGTTCTTCTTCCCGCGTCATCTCTGGCTTAGCGGCGCAAACGGGACACACGCCGCCGCGCCGCTCCATCACTGGGGACGCGTGCAAGACGGGTTATGGCTCCCACCCTGACCCGTCACGTCCCCGGCAGCAGGTAACATCCTCCCCAGGTGACGAGTTCACCCGGGGAGGCTGCCGCGAAACAAACTCATGTCCAAAAGTTTGGCCCGCCGGGGCGACAGGCTGACGAGGAAGCCAGCTCCCCCAACACCTGCCGCCCCGGCCNCCCCCTCCCCGCTACTAAGAGCGGGGAGGGGTCTGTTGTCAAGAGAAGCCACCGGGATCTCGGCGACGCGCGCGGGAGGCGAGGGCGACCCGGCACTCNGCCCGCACGCGCCCCGGAGGTCCCACCTGAAGGAAAAAGGCTCTTACCCTCTCCCTCTTCGCGACCTCCTGCTCCATAACAGCGGAGCAGAAGGAGACCACGGCCCCCCCCATAAGTCCTCATTTCCGGAGGCCAATGCCCGTAACAGGCCCTCCAGGGAGAGGTTGTTCCCTATTTGAGCGACCAGGTCACCGGACCACTCTGGGCACTCTGCCACAGTGTGGTCCGTATCCCTGGCCGCTCCACACTGGTGACACTGTGTCGTCGGCTTTTTCCTTATGCGACACAGGTACTCACCGAAGCAACCGTGCCCGGTAAGCATCTGTGTCACTCTATAGATGAAACGTCCGGCCCCTCTCTTCAACCATCATCGGAGATGAAGCCGGACGACCCCCTGGGCCATTGCACGTGGCGTGCCCAGTTGCTCCTTCCAGCTCCGAAAGAGCTGTTTCCGGGCCTGGCGCTTCGAGTTGGCAAGAGCCTCCCGGAGTGTGTCTCCTCCCACGCCTTCCTGCACCAACTCGACTCGGCGAGAATACCTCACCGAGTACATCTGCGCGAGGAGGGCCAGAGGAGGGATTCCCGCCAACACGCCCGCCGTCTCCGCGGCCACGTCGCGGAAGCCGCGGATTACGCGGAGAGCTATCCGATTTTGGGCTCTGCGGAGCAAGTTGAATTTGCACCGCGAGCCCGCTCCCGCCGCGACCTCCGCAGTGGTGACCCATAGAAAGACACCGCGTGGACCACGTTTGTGAAGAGACGGCGGACTTTCTCTAGCGGGTTCCCAAGGTTCGGCAGAAGCCTCGCCAAACTATTGGCAACTCTTCCGACCTTAGGGGCCAGAGGAGCGAAATGCTCATCGAAGCGCTATTTAGGGTCAAGGTGAAGACCGAGTTACTTAAAAGTTGTACCCATCTTGACCCTTGCCTCACCTATCTCGAAGCTAAGTTTCGACGGCTGGTCGCGACAAAAGCCATTAAACCGCATGGCCTCCGTTTTGTGGACCGCCACCTTGAGACCCAGCCTCTCAATTCTGCCGACGACACAGCGCGTGCTCTCCTGCGCCAGTATCCTTGTCCACTTCCAGTNATCCCCCGTGGTCACCAAGAGGGTGTCGTCTGCATAGCAGATAGTTTTCGCGCCACGGGGGAGTCTACCCCGGATTACCGCGTCGTACCCGAGGTCCCACAACAAGGGGCAAAACAGCCTCCTGCGGGATCCAGTGGCACATCTCTCTCCTGTGCTGTAATCCGTACCGGCCGGTATATCCTATTCCTCTGCCGCGGAAATAGTCTCCGAAAATCCTGCTTAGATAGGGCGGGACGCCGTGATNTTCTAGCGCCCGCCCTATGCTGTCCCAGGAGAGGAAATTAAAGGCGTTGGAGATGTCCAANGACACCGCCAACGCTATCCTCCCCTGCCTGACCGACTCGTCCGTGAGGGACCTGAGACGGTAGATTGCGTCCACNTTTGATCGTCCCTCACGGAACCCGAACTGGCAGTCGGCCAGGTCGGGACCAATCCGCGACAGATGACTGGTGAGGCGGGCGGCGACAACTCGCTCCAATAACTATCCCGCTTCATCCAGCAGGCAGATCGGCCTGTATGCGGACGGTNAGTCTGCAGGCCGACTCTCCTTCCGNAGGAAGACAAACTTGGCCTGCTTCCATTCCGGGGGGAACCACCCTGTCCTCGGACAGTCGGTGAGGATCTGCCTGAAGCGGGCTTCCAGGGGACTTTGTCCAAAAGCCAGACCCAGGACTCTGCCGGGCACGCCATTGGGACCAGGAGCAGTGCTCTTTCGTGTCATCCGACGGACGGCCTAGCGCAGCTCCTCCTTTGTGACCCCCAGCTTGTCGGACCACTCAACTGNATCCGACTCCGGCTCTGGAGAGAGCCACACGCCTCTCCCATCAGGGAAGAGCAAGGTGACGACCCTCTCTTAAAGCTGAGGGTCGAGACTCTCCGTGATCGGGGGGGCCCACGGGCGAAGCTTGCCCATAACAAGCTTGTATGGGCGCCCCCACGGATCAGCGTCGAGAGTTTGGAGGAGCTCCTTCCACGCTCTGGACTTGGCCTGGCTTATGGCAGTACGAAGAGCTTTTCGTGCGTGACAATACCCCTAGTACGCCGCCGCTGCTCTTGCCACATCCTTGTGGCNAAGAGCATGGGTGTACTGGTCTCTCGATCTGGCGCACGCTGCCCTGAAGTCAACTATTTTGCCAGTTCACCAGTACACCGACCTCCGGTTCGGCGGCCCGCGAGTACGCAGCATCGCGGCGTTGCACACTANAACCTGCGTCTCGCCAAGCCACCGAACTTCCGTCCGGAGGTCGCGCGGCTCAACCGGAGAAGCCGGCCAAGCCGCNGCCTAAACAGCGGCGGACAGGATTTTTGGGTCCAGCTTACGCAGGACCCACCCCTGGGGTGGGGGTCTTCTCGCCGANGGGCGGCTTCGGAGTTGGTCAGGAAGCACGGAGACTTCCATAGTGATATATTTATGGTCAGACAANGTCTCCATGTAATTCCTGACCCGCCATCCGGATACACGGCGCGCAGTCGGCAGGGAGGCAAGGGTTATGTTCACTANGCACTCCCCGCTGCGCCGGACGCACGTGTGCAGCGAGCCTTGGTAAGGAACTACAAGCCCGCTAGCCGCCGCAAAGGCCTCTAAGGCCTCGCCCTTTGGGTCGGTCCTGGGGGAGCCCCAAGCCGTAGACTTGGAGTTAAAGTCTCCCAAGACGAGTCTGGTGTCGGCGAACGACCCGGCCCAGCTCGTCCAAAAACCCCTCCAGTTCCTCGAGAGTCCTCGACAGCNAGAAGTAAACCTCTATTACCGTTAGTTCCCCCCATTAAATTACAACAAACCCTCGGCCTCTCTCCAAAGGAAAGAGAACCGAGGACTCGCAATCACCCCCCCTGCGGAAGTATGCTGCGACCGAGCCGTCTTCCGACTCCGACCACGACGGGTGGTGAGAGACATTGTACGGCTCGGCCACAACCGCGATCGCCCCGTCTAGTTCCGCGAGGNTCTAGACCATAAGGTCCTGAGCCCCGCAGCAATGGTTCAGGTTACTCTAGAGGAGAACAGCCATTACGCTGTTGGTGGAGCCTCTACCTCCATCTCCTCCTCCAGGGTACCATTTACCGGGGTGGGCTGGCTAGCCCCTCCTTCAACCGCTGCCTTGACTGGAGTGGCAGTGGGAATTCTTTCTGGCGCGTGGGTGGGACTTGGCTTACCAAGGTCGGTGCAAAGCGGACACTTTACCGTGGTCGCCTTGCACTCCGCCGCTTCATGGCCTGAGTCGCCACACCAATAGCACCAGCCCCTTTTGTCCTCCTCTGGCGCAGTGTAGCAACAGGTCGCTGTTACGTGCAGTGTTTACAGTTTTGGCTTCCTTACAGCATGCTAAAGCAGCGGAGGGGATGCGCACAACATCAGCGAGTTTATGCAATTAGAACTTGCTACTGTTGTGCGCATCCCCTCCACCGCTTTAGCATGCTGTGAGGAAGCTAAAACTGTGAACACTGGTTACGTGGCCGCGCCGGAGGCATTTGAAGCATTGTAGGGGCCGGCGCTTTAACGACTCAACCGGCGCCTTCACTCACCCCACCAGCAAGGATCCAGCACTCACGANTTTGCGCGCAGCAGCGACGGGGCACTGGATCCACGCCGTGAACAGGCCGTTGGGNGAAGCGCGAGCTCGACTGACCTTTATATCGGCCAGCCGACAACCCCCAACGGTCGCCANGGCTATCTTATTTTTGTCCGAGGTTACAAACTTATCGAGACCCTTCATGNGGAGATNGCATGTCTTAACGNGCCTCGCTATCTGCACCTCGGACTCCCCCAGGGCAGCGACCATGGCAGACCGAAGTTTGTCTGCCTTCTCGTTGTTGTTNTCCCCGGAGATTTCTACTATGAGGGCTCCCGTAATGGCCCTCTTGACCATAACGTTGGGGATGCCATAATCCTCTAGCGCTATGGCCTTCCTTGCCTTGGCCAACATCCCCCCGACGTCTGCCCCGGATCCCGGGACAGGGGTGAGTGTGATGGCCGCATGGCGGNGTGGCCTACCCACCTTTGGTTAAGGCGGGCGCTGCCCAGGTCTGGNCCCTTGAACAGCGNGCTTCCCGCCTCTCTCCGAGATAGCAAGAGGACTCTCCTTTTTGTCTCCCTTCTTCTTCCGCNCCACCACCTAAGACCAAGTTTTTCTTGGTGGGACCGGGAGAGCGGGTCGGTCGAGGGGTTGGCTGGGGGACTCAGGCTGCGTCGGCGCGTGAGCCTTGGCTCCGCCGGCAGCAGTCGCGGGTCCTCCACCCTTCTCCCGATCCGCTCTCTCTTTCTTTCCCTTTTTCTTCTTGTTTTTCTTTTTCCCCTGCTTAGCAAAAAAAAAAGTTTCCTCTTTAGGAGCGGTAATAGCAGGGAGTTTGCTCCCTGCTCCTGTTCCTACCTGCAACACTTCCCCCCCCCCAACGGAACCCAGAGATGGGCGGAGGAACCGGAGGTGGATTTGCTCATAGAAGATATCTAGTTTCTTCCCGAGCTTGTCCATCAACCGGCTCTCCACATCTCGGAGGGACCTGGGCCCTTTATCCGCCGCCGGCGGGGATGAGTGTTGGGGCGTTACCGACATCCCCGGCTCGTCCCTCACTGAGGAGTCCATGTCAATGTCCTCCACAGGCGCGTGGGGTGTGGCCTCTACGTAAGGCCCCCCCGGCACCCGGGAGAAGGACGGCATGGATGGCTCCTCTCCTACTCTTGAGGAAGAAGGGTTGGCTCAAGGTTGTGGGGGAGGAGAAGTCGAGCAGCCCTTAGGCTTGTTCCCCCCCAAACCCCCTTCAATCTTTATTTTGAGGGAGGTTAATTCCCTCCTCAGGTCTCCTAGTTCCTCATGAAGCGCGTCTACTTCACGGTAGAGAGTCTTGTTCTCCAGCTGTGATTGGACAGCGCCCTTCTCCACTTCTAGGGAAGCGACCTTTTCACGAAGGGTCGACACCTCGGTTCCCAGCCGAGCGTTGAGTGTCCCGAGGCGCCGAACCTCCCTCTCCAAGTTTGTACGGCTGGCCACGATATTAACGGCCTGTCGCAAGCCGCTGGCCGCCTCCTTAAAGCGGCGAACAAACACGCCCTTCAAGTTTTTGGACTTTCGGGTCCTCCACTGACGCTGCNAGCTTGGTAGCCTGTACGACAACCTGTTCGGTCGCCATGTCCTCTGACATGACGACCGAAAAAAGCTGCACCTTCGCAGTGCCCTCCGCCCGGTTAAGAGTAGAGGGCGCGCCCTGAGAGCGGGTTGAAACTCGGATGGCGTCAAAGTCGTTGAGCAACTCCTCCTCAAGCTGCAATTCCCGCTCCTTGGCCTCATTCAAGCTGCGCTTGGCGGCACCTAGGCTTATATATTCCCCGGTTGTTAGGGGACGGCGCCCTCCCCTCTTTCTCTCTCCACAGCTATTTGTCCTCTTGGGAGACCCAAGAGGCTAGAAGAGGCGGAACTTACTGCGCGCCTTGTGTTGTTGTTGAGGTTTCGGCGGCAGTACCGACCTCGTTTCCGGGACGACCTCGAGCTCCAAATCGGAGCCATCGTCCGGTAGAGGGACGTCCATCGGCTCGATCTTTTCTAGAATGACCCGGNCACTACCGGGACACTCCTTCCCGACACTAGACGGGCCGAACTGAGCCTTGGAGTGGGTGGGTAGGTGTTGTCCACCTGCGCCCTCTTNTTCCTGCTCCGAGTCCAAGCCAGAGTTGCAAGTTCGAGCAGAAAGCAACGAGAGCATCGAGCGGTGAGGGCACGCACACAAGCCAGAACCGCCGTTTGTGTGCGTGACGTCATGCACACAGACGGCGGTTTTGGCTTGTGTGCGTGCCTCCACCGCTCGACGCTCTCGTTGCTCTCTGCTCGATCTTGCAACTCTGGTCCAAGCATAACCAACTCGAACCCCGAACACGTCTTGTGTTCCGGCCCCGTAAGGGGCCGAGACACAGGAATTTGCTCCCCTTGCGAACTGCTGCGTTGGCAGCAGTCTTNACAGACGCATTTTTCTGTGTTGCCCCTGTGAGGCAAGCAACACAGAGCCCGTCATCAGATGACGACCCAAGGATGGCCGGGACAGTACCACCCAAGTGCCGGAACCTGGCCGTCCGTTTGACCTAGTCCGGTACGTTGTTCTTCTTTTTCTTGCGCTCCATTATAGTGTTTACAAGGTAAGGTTTGATTTTGGGGTCACCTTCCCCTAGGACGATTGACGACCAAGTCTGACGAGCNCGCCCTGCCCGGGTTTCTTGCTTCGGGGTTGTCTTTCCCCTAGTGCGGCTTCCCCACGTGGGGTAACGAGCCCGCACGCCCGGATTTGAAATTAGGGTTTACTCCTCTATTCCGACTGCACCGTGGCTGTCGGACGTCCCCGGGTTTGGAATCAGGATTTTCTNCCCTATCCCAGTTGCCTCCGTCTCTGGGGACTAACGGAGCTAAGAACTCTGGGTTTTTGTTCGAGGTTTTCCTTCCTCTATTCCCACTCTTAGTACGGGAGCTCGGTGAGAAGCCTTCCTGGCATGGATGACCCTGCCAGAAACTTAAAGAAGTCTCCGCCAGTATAGCCTTTTCACTTCACCGCTCCCAAGCCCGGCTCCACNACAAGGTGGTGGGAAATTGCCCGGGACTCCCCCCAAAACCTAACCTTGTCACCAGAGCCAAAAGCCCAATCAAAGANCAGGGCGCTGCAGTGCGTGGAGCAGAGCTTCACAACGGAAAGAGTGGTACTGCTGGAAGCACAGATGCGGTACGAGAAGGACGAGCTGCGAAAGGAGGCCACGTATTGGTCNGAAGCAGTTTTAAACGAAGTCCTTGACAGAGTAGGGTACGCCAGNGCTACCTGAAACAAAAACTATGTATATATTAGATTAAGCGCTTAAGTTATTATATTAATACTCACTAANTTTAAGTGTTACAAGTTTCGTTGTTTGTATTTCTTAATCGATAGTTTTAAGAATACTCACCTGAAACGTCACTGTAGTGACGACTGTCCACGCGGAATGGACAAAGTATTTTTTTTTAAGCTGTTAAAAAGCGCAACAAATAAAAATCTTNGGGTAACCGGAAATGTTGCGAGTAGAGCGAGAAAGAGGTAAAGACTAAAACACACTAAAATTTACTTTAAGAGTTAAGTAAAGTGTTTTGCGGAGATTAGCTGGCAACAAGCCAGGCGACGCCTTAGGCGTTTAGTTTTNTTTTACTGTTTTGTTTTAGTTTTGCGTTTTTATGTCACGGTCTTGTTTTATTTTATCTACCGAAATTTTTATTTGACCGTTAAAAGTTTTGTTGGTCGTTAGGACAAACGCAGGCGCTAAGTAAGTATGTTAAACCCGTTTTAGTTTGTTAACCTCGTCACAGAAGTGATAAGGTTTCTTAGCGTCTGAACTTCGTAAGGTAAGGTGCCGAGGATGCGAATTACTTGAGGTAAAAGACTAAAGTGTCTCGTGAATATCTGAACTNAGTAAAGGACAAAACGCATGGTTCAAGTGAAACATGTGGTTAAGGATTTGGAACAACACGGTGGTGGATGGAATGGACCCAAATTTATNATACGTTGGTTTTTGGGGCTTAACCACAACGTTTGGCGAAAGTTGATGGTTAAGGAAAATTAGATATATATTCACGTTTGGCAACTTCAACTAAGGGGGTTTATCACAAAAAAAATAGTTAATTAACAAATTTTGGAAATAGGTAAAGTTTAGGGTTAAGAAAAATTATGGGTGTTTTTAATATNTTGGCTTGACAAGGAATAGGTCCACCGGGTTGAAAATGCTTAGTTGATAAGTTAAAATAAATTGTTTGTTTAACTAATTATTGGGTGTCCGAAGTGTCCGCTGTGATAAGCAAGCATGGAGGAACAAGAAACTCAGACTAATTCGCGCCCACCTGAAAGTAACTGGGTTTAGGGAATCTGAAAAAAGAACACACCTAAAGGTGCGCTTATGCGGTTACGTGTGATCCGCGCCTTAAGTGTCGAACAAGAAGGCCCGGCCATCTTGGGCTATAGTCTCGCTCGAGGAATTGAGAGTAACGGACGCGTGTGCNAGAGTTCTCTTGTTAACAAAGTTCCCGCGACTCATTATTGCGTTATTTAATCATATTTACGCTGTACTTAATAAACCNAACGTGTACGTGAAGTGCATGACATGTGATATACATAAATAAACTGTGTTACATATATATATTGGATANATACTGCGTGTCTGTGTAAAGTTATTTNGTGCGATCCTCTCCCGTTCAGACAGGAAGGAGGATCCAGAGGGACTCAGTCATCCCGGAAATCCTTGTTGTTTGGAGGTCAAAACAACTGGCGACCGTGATTGAACATCCGTACGGTAAGTCCTTGACCATAATCATCGCCTAANCCCGGTCACAACCTAACCTAATCTTGCGACCGACGGATTCGGGGGTGACGGGTCCCGTTCTGGAGAGATCGGTGAATGTGGAGGGACATCTCGATAAGGACAAGCTAACGTAGACAGTGTTTCTGCGTACATGTATATCCGGATCAAGGAGTTTTTCTTTTTCGTTATTGTTTAGATCAGGCAAAGTTACGTGCTTAGATATACATATTTAATTTTGTAACGTACTTTGTCCAGGGTGCATAATGCCCAGTGGAATCAGAAGTTNATGCGAATTTTGTTTAAGAGTGACCCATTTAGGTTGGGNTCCGCTCGCCAAACTGACATTTAATAATGTCAAGGGAAACACTTGTTTGCGAAGCAGTGCGTAATTATGACTGTAACTCTGTAAGTAAGCTTGTTTCGGTTTAAGCGTTGATCTGACTAAGTATGAGCAGTAATTGAAAATTTAGATANAAACTTGTAAAACCTAACGTGTAATTATTGGTGTAGTTGCATTAATTGACTATTCACCATAAGGGACACTGACCTGGAAAAAAAGAGCAGTAAGTAGGATTAGGATCTTGGTATACTTACCTCGTCTGGCAGGATTGTGTGTCAATTCTCCCGGGATAGTCTGGTGGNTACCTGAAACAAAAAAGGAAGTTAGTAAAGTGTTTTGTTTTACACGGATGTGACGCGTACAGCTAACCTGGGTATGACTTAGACTCCACGTATGAGGGAGTAGTAAAAGGTAAAAGGGTAAAAAAATAATAGAGGTGCGAATGTAATGTTTGCTATGGCCGGGCAGACCAACTGCGGTACAGTGCGTTACCCGGAAACAATCTAGCTCGAGATGAAATAAATAAAAAATAAGAAGTAGTAAGAGTAAACAAATTTGACACGCGTGCGGGTCTACGTTGGGTAAGACGTTTCCACGAGTTTAAGCAATAATTACGAGATTAAACTTACCTCAGGTAATTTTGTCCACTGTTGACTAACATTACCTGGAAGTACAGTTGTCAGTGGCGTTGCGTGTGCGAGTAGGTGTTTGTAAAANNAAGACTTGGGCNAAATACTTCACATAATTCAACAAATTTAGTGTGCTTACCTCAGTGTGGTGTACCACTTTGCGGCGTGTCCATCTGTAACACTTAAGTTTAAGTTGGTAATTATTGATAAGATTTTGTGTGCGTACTATTCTTCTTGAGATTAGACGTTTAGACGAGGTTCATCAATAATTAAAATGTTAGGTACTAATCGTGTTTGGAGACAGCTGCGCTGGAGACTAACTTCCACTAAAAGTTAGATTATATTAATATTTGGCGTGCGTAAAAAGCATTTTTGTGNAAGCAATACGGCAAGGTTGACAAATAATTGACGCGTTATACTTACCTTAAGCCTGGTAGGTTTTCAAGGTAACAACACCTGTAAAAGAAAAATGAGATTAGAATTATGCGTGATATTTTGAGGTTTGAAAGAGCTTTGCTGGGGAAGGCTCCATACAAGTCGTTTTNGTATGGATTGAGTGAATGTGGATGGTGAGTGTATGGTCACTTATGATGTGTATGTTTGTGCGCGTGTATGTGTTCATGGGGTACTTTCCTCCCACGGTTCGCCGCCTCCGCGTCTTATTACGAGACAAACTAAANTAAACAAACTAAAAGATTTTTTCACTTAATCCATCGCCTAGATTACGTACTTCNGATTACCTACAACTAAACCTTTTTGTTGTTATAGCTATACGTGTACATACTAATACTATAACCCTACTACTTATACATACTTGTCACACTATCATATATATTTATTTATTTTATTATTATATATATATTTTTTTTTATTAAACTTGAGTAATTAACTAAATCTAAAGGATAATATGCGGCTAATACTTATAGTAAAATAAAACGTATTATGTAACATAAAAACTTATAACTAAATTTTACCGTCTTTATAGACGACCCTTAATATAATGTCCTCTACATCACTTCTCACTTCTCACTCTATTGGGTCCTTTTTCCGGTACTGCTCGTTTACGGACCCGGTTTCCGACTCTGACGTCAGGAACTCCAGGGAGTTCTCTTTTCGCGCCGCCCCAGAACCTTGGTCCCTTGCAACTGCCGTTTTTTCTTGCTGTTCTGGTCGTGTCTCTTCCGGTGCTGTGTCTACATCCACCTNCTCTGGCTCTGCCACGGTGTTAGATGACAAGGGTAGGTTAGGTTTTAAGGGAGATGCAGGGGACCCCCTGNCTACGCGCTTTAAACGCGAATGAAATGTACGTGGGATCAAAATCTTATGTTTCTTCTCGAAAGAATTTAAAGAAACACAACAATAATATAGAGGCCCGGTTTTCCAAGAAAGACTTTTTAGGAGACAACAGTACCAACGCAGTATATGTACAACTGCAGAACACATATTCATACATAAGATGTCGAGAAATTGCATATTGTTCAGTAGACTTCTTCGCTTTGTAACTTTTTAACAAACAACGTCCGCGGCCTAAAACCTTCACATTATTACTCGGGACAATGATCTTCACAACATATGTAAAAATTATTGAAATCGGAGGTGGCTCCCCTAATCTGCAGAATTACCAAAACATTAACTATTGACCGTAAAGTACGAAATCACGTTCAACTTGA